>NW_015172588.1:348365-354769 GCF_001447785.1 Gekko japonicus
CCCAGGCAGGTAGCTCTCCAAGGCAGAGACCAGAGCAGCAGCAGCAAAAGTGGCAGCAGCAGTTCAAGAGATCTTGCCATGAAACCAAGTCTAACTGCTTGCCTTGTATCCTCTTTGCCCATGCTCAGACAGTCATGGAGTGATGAGGGAATCATCATGATTGGGTAGACTGTGTTTCCCCTAGGGTCTGATCCCATTGAATGGGATAACTGCCTTCCCACCCCATCCCCCATACTCTTGCTACGATTGCCAGGTGCCTGGTTAGGGCTGCCAGGTCCCCCCCGGGGGGGTTGCCTGCTCAAAGGGCCCCGACCTGCCAGCCCAGATCCAGCCAGCAAGGGGAACCCCATCCCCAAAGTGCCTGGATTCGGCCGATGAGTCTGTGCACTGGCCCTGGTGGATCTGGTGGGGGAGCAAGCAGAAGTTCCACAGAACAACCAGGCAGACAGTATCAGGTAGTCACTCACAGTACAGGCTCAAGCAGGAGAGTGGTTAAGAGGCAATCCAAGGGCCAGGTATCTGAAAAGGGGAGTCGTCAGTCAGTCCAAGAGTTGGGGGTCCAGAAGTCGGGTGTTCCAGTGTTCAGAGCAACAGAGGTTCTGGTTAGCAAGTCAGGAGACAAGGTGGTTGGTGATGCACCTGTGGTACAAGTTGCATCCACAATGAGCAGCTTCCCCCCTCCTGGATTTATAGCTGGCTCTCCATGGGCTGTTTAGCTACTGCTAATTGTGGCACGCATCCCTGCAAGTACTCATCTGGTGACAGGTGTCTGTAATCCATCAAACACTCGCTGCAATGAGCTCTTAGGTCTGATTTCCATCGATGGCGACGGCACTCAGGGGATATTGGAGAAATGCTGGACCTGGCCTCCTCCCTCTCCTCCATGTCTGGACTGGATGCCAGTAAATTGCTTGCAGCTGGAGGAGAGGGCATGCGCAAATATCCCAGACCAGGACCTACTCCCCCACCACCACACCAGGTAAGTGACCTGGCAACCCTATGCCTGGTATTGACCTGGACAGTCCAGTATTTCCACTGACTGTTGGGGGGAAAACCTGAAAAAATACTGGGCATACTGCTGTTGCTTCATGCTTGGGCTGGGGGCTCCTCCCAGTGTAAACAGCATAATTCACACGATTTGCTCTGGGAAGAGGTGAGGAAAGGACTGTGAAGTCTAAAAGAAGGCCTGTGTGATTAACAGTGCAAGTCAAGGAAGCTCTAAAAAGTAAAGAGGCATCTTTTAAAAAGTGGAGGTCTGCCCCCAACTAATCGAACAGGAGGGACCACAGGCTCTGGCAAAAGAAATGTAAGTTAATTAGGCATGCAAAAAAGCAGATTGCTAAAAGCATCAAGACAAACAATAATTTTTTAAAATATATCTGGAGTAGGAAACCAGCCAGAGCAGCAGTGGGGCCTTTGGTGACAAAGGAATAAAGGGATTAGTAAAGGAAGATGGGGAGATGGCAGAGAAATTCAAATACTTTTTTGCTTCTGTGTTCACTGTGGAAAGTGTGGGGCACCTACCCATGCCACGGCCTAAGTTTCAAGAAGGGTGTCTGAAGAACTCATCCAAATTGAGGTGACCAGAGATGAAATTCTAGGCTGTGGTCAGACGTGCCTTTAGATCCAACTCAACTGCGAATGCCTGACATATCTAAGGTGCATGATCAGACGGCAACATCTGGGAAAGGTCCCTGTGCTGCCCCACCATGGAATGGAGTTAAAAGACACTGGGGAATGTCCAGTCCTAACACTGCCAACAGACCATGGATGCAGTTTCCCTAGTCTGATCGCTCAAGCACACTCTCAAGCTATTGGGATGGTCTGCCCTTTCCATCCTGACTCGCTGCCATTTTTTCCCTCGCCTTGCAGTTTGCACATAAGCACATACTCCATGAGAAACCCTCTGTGCATAGGTTCAATTCCTTGTTTATGCGCATGGGAAACAAAAGGCCAAAAAACCCTCCACTCACCCAAATGGAGCATCTGATCACGCAGTGCCGGGTGAGCCCACAGCACAAAGGGATGTGTGATCATGTGACTGTGAGTCAAATTCCACCGGAGATAATAGGGGCACTTCCCCTTTGTGCCAAATGGCACATCTGACCACAGTAGGGCTGCCGAGTGGGGGCGGGTGGCGGGTAAACCCCCGCTTCGGAGGAATCGGGCCCCGGGGGGAACTCCACCCCCTGAAGCACACCGCCCTCCGGTGACACAACCACGTCGATCACGTTGGGGGCGTGGCCTCGATCGTCGGAGGGAAAACTCTATGGTTTTCCCTCCAATGATCGGGGCCACGCCCTCAACGTGATCGACATCGCACGTCACTTCTGGTGCGTGCACATCGACAAAGAGCTCCCAGAGACCGGTGAGGCTCCCCCACCGGTAAGAGAAAACGACTTGGCAACCCTAGACCACAGCCCTAGACCTACTGGGGAAATCAAAAACTGATAAGTCTCCAACTCCTGATGACACTCAAGAGTTCTTAAGGAACTCAGATGTGAGATCGTTGATTTACTAACCCGTATATGTAATCTATCATTAAATTCAGCTGCTGTACCATATGACTGGAGAGTAGCAAATGTGACACCAATTTTTAAAAAGGGATCCAAAGGCTTGCATCCAAAGGGGAACTAGGAAATTACAGGCCAGTCAGCTTAATGTCTATCTCAGGCAAATCAATAGAAACTGTAATCAAAAATAGCATTATTAGGCACATAGAGGGACAAAGCTTGCTGAGGGGAAATCAGCATGGCTTCTGCAAAGGGAAGTCCTGCCTTACCAACTCTTTGGAGTTCTTTGAGAAAGTGAACACGCATGTAGACAATGATGACCCAGTATACATTATATACCTGGACTTTCAAAAGGCTTTTGACAAGGTACCTCATCAAAGACTCCTGAGTAAATTTACCAGTCTTGGGATAAGAGGAGAGGTTCTATTATGGATAAAAAACTGGTTAAATGACAGTAAGCAAAGAGTAGGAATCAATAGACAGTTCTCACAATGGAGGGGGAAGTAAGCAGTGGGGTCCCACAGTGATCAGTACTGGGGCCATTACTATTTAATTTATTCATCAATGATCTGGAACTGGAGGTGAGTAGTGCAGCGACCAGGTTTGCAGATGACACCAAATTATTCGGGATGGTGAAAACCAACGCTGACTGTGAAGAGCTCCAAGAGGACCTGCACAAACTGGTGAGTGGGCAACAATGTGAAAATGAAGTTCAGTGTTGGTAAGTGTAAAATGATGCACATTGGGGCAAAAAATCCCCCAAAAGTATAGGTTAATGAGGTTTGAACTTGCTAAGACTGAGAAGGAAAAAGATCTTGGGGTCATAGCGGATAACTCAATGAAAGTGTCAAACCAGTGTGCTACAGCAGTGGGAAACCATATGACTGCACCCCCCCCCTTACCCAGCCATTCTATTTACCGTTCTATGCACAGGTACTCTCATATATGGACTGGTCAGAATTTGTCCACTTGCAAAAACTAGTATATCTGAGTGCCCATAGAGGGGTTAACGTCTCTGAAAGTATTTATCACCATCTGCTGGTTTATGTATAGAGCCAAATTTTAATTTTTACTGTATTGTATTTTAATCTTTTAAATTTTTATATTCATATGCTGTGAACAGGGTAGGGTGGGATATAAATAAAAAGGCAAATTCCGTGTTAGGGATTATTAGGAAATGATTTAGAAAAAAATGACCAATATTATAATGCCCATGTATAGATCTATGGTGTGGCCTCATTTGGAATAGTGTGTACAGTTCTAGTCCTGATATCTCAAAAAAGACATAGCAGAGCTGGAAAAAGTACAGAGGAGGGCAACCAAGATTATTAGGGGGGTGGAGCACCTTCCCTATAAGGAAAAGAGACAGCTACCTGGTTCTAAGGAGGGACGTGATAGACATTTATAAAATTATGCATGGGATGGAGAGGGTTGACAAAGAAAATTTTTTCTCCCTCTCCCAAAATACTATAGTTGAGCATCCAATGAAACGATTGGGCAGTAGGTTCAGGGAGGACAAAAGGAAATACTACTTTACACCGAGAGTGTTGAATTCTCTGCCAGAGGATGTAGTGATGGCCACCGGAATAAAGAGCTTTAAAAAGGGATTAGGGGAAGGCCTCAGCCTCTGTGCCATGTTGCTGGCTGTCCAGAGGAACTAGTTGGCCACTGTGTGAGACAGGATGCTGGACTAGATGGAAAATAGGTCTGATCCAGCATGGCTCTTCTTATGTTCTTAGGAGGCAGTACAGAGCCCAAGCTCAAAACAGAAGCTGCTGCTGCTTTGTACCTGGGCTCAGTGTGTCTGGTATTTTTTTAAAAAAAAAACTATCTGGCAACCCTACCTGTTGCTCAGGAGCCCTGTAAACTTGAAGAAAAACATAAGAAAAACAACCCTGGGAACATGTTGTTGAAGGCTTTCATGGCTGGAGTTCATTAGCTGCTGTAGATTTTCTGGGTTGTATAGCTGTGGTCTTGGAATTGTAGAACCTGACGTTTCGCAAGTAGCTGTGACTGGCATCCTCAGAGGTATAACACAGAAAGATGGAGTACTCTCTGTGTCAAAGTGAGAAGAATAGTGGTAGGCAGGTAATTTATATCTACTCAGGAAGGTGGGATAAGGCTGAGTCATTATCTTGTAGGGGTTCCCCAGGCTATGAACATGCTAATGGAGGAGCTTTTCTGAGGAGGTTCTTTTGTATATGGATTGTTTCCTGAGGAGGTTTCCTGTTTCCTGAGGAGGTTCTTTTGTATGTGGATTGGTTGTTGAAATTCTAATCTTACCTGTAGTGCTATTGTCAGATGTAGAGCCTTTTGTGTTTTTCAGGACAGGAAACCATGCCCTATTTATTTTTAAACTCTCTTCTTTCCTATTGAAATTATGTTTATGTTTATGAATTTCAATGGCTTCTCTGTGTAATCTGACATGGTAATTGGAAGTGTTCCAATTGTCCAGCTTTTCAGTGTCTTGGAACAAAATACCGTGTCCTATTTGCGTTAGGCTATGTTCAGCCACAGCTGATTTTTCAGGTTGGCCAAGTCTGCAGTGTCTTTCATGTTATTTTATTCTTGTCTGAATGCTACGCTGTGTGGTCCCGATGTAAACTTGTCCACAACTGCATGATATGCAGTATGCTCCTGCAGAAGTGCAAAATGGATATGTGAACCGCACTTTTTCAAAGACAAACTAAATCATCTAAACCATGCACTTCAAGCAAATGGCTACTCCAAGAATGAAATCAGAAGAGCGATTAAACCAAAGGTAAAACAAACAACTGAGGAAAAACAGTCTCCCATAGGAAAAGTGTTTTTGCCATATATCAAAGGAATCAGTGATCAGATGGGAAAACTTATGAAAAAACACAACCTACAAACAGTTTTCAGACCCACCAGAAAAATACAACAGATGCTACGATCAGCAAAAGACAGAAGAGACCCCCTCACTTCTGCAACTTTAGTGTTGGTAAGGAAGGGTAAACAACAAGGTACTGAAATATTCCCATTGTTTGTCAATAAGCAACACGTAAATTTGTGGTTTTCATGTTAATTTAAGGTGCACTCTAGCTCCCTTTTTTAAAATGTGAATTGTGGTTCTGATGTCAGCAGAGCATGATTTGGCCCCTCAGGAGGCACTGGTTTTTTTGTGTGACTGTCAGCTCACCTTTTCACACAGCTTTTTGTTCTGAGAGGGAAAACAAAATAGAATTCTGGGAGAAAACAACAGGAGATCAATGGAACAAATGAGATCAAGGTTGAGGGACAGAGTGTTGTATGCCAACATGTGCCAGTGCCAGCAGTATAGCCAGCCTTAGCGGGTACCATCTCTTCCTGTGCTGTCTCCTATTAATCTCTTTATTTTTTTTATGTTCCTCATTCTGCCTTTGCTTGCATTTCAAGGTTAAAAAAGTCAGGATACAATAGTAAATATGTAAGATTAGCTCCTAAAATATGTTAGCAAGAGAAAGCTAAAGAAAGCCAAATGATTTTAGAAAGGCTTTCTTGAAGCTCAGAACACAGACAGTCCTTTTGATCCTTTATCTCGCCGTAACAAAAAAGCACCAAATGAGATACATATATATCTATACATAAAATATATGTGTTTGTGAGTATTTATATAGGCTCTGTGTGACTGAGGGTGTATGTGTATTTTAATTCACACAAGCGTTCCTTTCTTTAAAATACTGCAAGAAGCTTTTTTCCCCATAAGATTTCTTTTTCATTCTTTTCTTTTTCTTTTCTGTCTTTTTTTCTTTCTTTCTTTTTTTGATATTTCAAAGCTGGCAGTTCAGTAAATGGCTGGAACTGCCACATCTCTGTTCTTGCTAAAGAAATCAATGCTAATCCTATTACTGGCAGTTATCACCTATCCCAGAAACCGCAGCTAAAAGAGCT
>NW_015172588.1:354824-359137 GCF_001447785.1 Gekko japonicus
TTCTTTCACTTTCAAACAGTGATTGTTTTCTTATTTTTTTGATCATTTTTTCTGTTAAGAGAGAAAGTAAACCACCCTAAAAATATGTGCTCCAATAACATTAAGGATTTCATTTAAACCTAAAAATAAAATTCAGAACCATGGCCACTCTTCATCTCCTCATTGTCCTCACTTTCCAAATCTATTGTAGTGTTGGTACTTTATATGTTCCATAAATGCTCCAAAACACAAGAGAAGGAAGGAAAATTGCCAGGGCCCCCAATCCAGCCAATGGTCCACTGCCGCCCCCACCTCCCGGAATCATTTTGCATAGAGCATTCATGAATGCCAGAATCATTGTGGGAGAATTTTCACTGTCCTCTTCCAGCCTAAGAGGCTCCACGATTGCCAGGAAAACTTACCTTGTTCAAACTCCCTCAATTACACAGGAGACACACTCCTGATTGTATTGCTCAATAGTACTTAGTGAAGTGCATCTCAAGCACAGCACCGCGCCAAGCCCTTTTGCACTTGCGCAATATTTATTTACTTCTTTTATAGTCTGCATTTCTTACTAATGGCATAGCCTCTTGATCAGTGGACCTTGCAGCTGTGCCTTTTTACAGAAATACAGGCAGTATCCACCCAGGATCTTAGTCAGGTATTAAATTGACCCAGCTTGTACCATAAAGCACACAGTAATTTGCAGTTCATGCCATCTTTGTATCTGCACAGTCAGATCTGCACAGTCAGCAGCATCTATTTAAGAAGTGATTGCAAGAACTGATAACTTGATTATCTGGGTTCATGTGCACAGAGAACATAAGTAGTAAGTCTCAAATTAAAACATCTCCAAAGATGTTTCCTTTAAAACTGGAGGCAGTGACAGCAAACAAGTAGTAAGAGGAGCATCTGCTGAAAGAAAGCTGTCTAATTAAGAACACAGTGTAATTGTGCAAACTGGATGAATCCGAATCTGCTCATAAACATTTAAACAGCTCACCAACTAATCACCTCCCTTCTTGTGCCTGGCAAACAGAATGCAAGCCAAACTGATGGCTGTTTGAACAGAACAAATTATTATACCTTGAATTTTTTACAGTTAATTGCAAAATAAATCTCGGATGTGATTGTTAGGGATGGGCACAAACCAAAAAAATGTGGTTTGTGGCTTATGGCCGAACCATGAACCAAAGTATGAACCAAATCAAACTGGGAGGTTCATTTGTGAACCAAATCAGTTCGTGGCCTTGCAAACCCAGTTGAAAGGGACTACAGTTCCTTTATACAGGATCTGCAGAAAGCCCGAAAAACAGCTCAGCTGTTTCAGGCTTTCTTGTGCAGTCCCATTAGTTTAAAGGGACTGCACAAGAAAGCCCAAAACAGATGAGCAGTGGGGAACATGCTATTTTTGTCATTTTCATGGGGAACAGAAAGCAGGGGTTTAAATGGACTCAGAGTCCTTTTAAACCCCTGCTTTCTGCTCTATCCACAAACTGCCACAAACCACCATGAACTGCTTTAAAAGTGCATGGAAGTTTGTGATGGTAAATCCATTATGAACTTTGGTTCATGAACCACAAATAGGGCAAAATTCATGATGAATTTTGCTTCGTAGTTTGGTTCAAGCCCATCCCTAGCAATTGCCTTCTTGGTGGCTTTGGTGTAAAGCTAGCAGAAACAAGTACATGATAAAGAGGTAGTTTTCCTGTCTTGTCTCACACACTAATCAAAAGTAATTAATATTAGTGAGCAACCACAGCATCTTGCCATGGGAAAGAATCAAATGTAGGATCCTTATAAATATGTTCCAAACTGGCTACTACCCCCCCCCATCTTCTTAAAAAACAGATGTGGGGAGTCTATATCCTCCATGTATACACACAGTGCCAGACCAGTATTACAGACCTACAATCTCTTGAGAATGTAAAGAATTGTTAAAGTCTTCCAGGATGCAATGCTAGTGATTTCACGATTATGCAGCATTTGATGTTAAATACAAAAGCAAGTTTTTGATATTTCATTCAGACAGCTACTACAAGCATTGCTTCAGACAGACTTCATATGAGAGGATAACACAGGTCCCAGTCACACGTGTCGGAAAATGCGGGGGGGAAGCAAGGCTATTTGTGCCGCGGTAATTTGATCTGCCGGTGCATGATCCGCTGCAACAGCGGGTGAAACAAGTGTTATTCCTTGCAGCTGGCTTCCAGTGCGCTTCATCCAGGAACCAGTGATGCGATCGGAGCGAGCCGGAGCGATCACACCGGCAACTCCACCCTCGGCCCATCGCAAACTTGTTTGATAGTTCGATTTAGCTGGACTGGTTTATCATTCACTCTGGAATACCACAAAATGGCCAGGGCTTGGAAGTTAAATATATAATTGGTCCTGCCAGGGTCTTACACTTTACGGCATTTTACTTGCACTTGATTGCTGTGGGCTTGCACTTTAGGTAAAGGTAAAGGTTTCCCTTGCTCGAAAGCCAGTCGAGTCCGACTCTAGGGGTGCGGTGCTCATCTCCTTTTCCAAGCCGAAGAGCCAGCACTGTCCAAAGACATTTCCATGGTCATGTGGCCAGCATGTCTAGACGCCAAGGCGCAAGGAACACTGTTACCTTCCCACCGAAGCAGTACCTATTTATCTACTTGCAATTTCTTCCTTTCGAACTGCTGGGTAATAAGACCTTTTGTCTCCATCTAAAAGAAACCTGAGAAAGTTCAAAGGTGAAAGAGAAGCAGTGGATATGGGATGCTGAACGGAGGAAATGAGGGAGAGGAGTTTGTTTTACTAAAGTTCGACCCATCTTCAGTCAAGGAGGGGGAACACACTAAGGAAAATCTTTTAAAGTAAATCTCTGAGGGAAGGTTTCCAGTCACAGTCCAGCAGTGGAACAGGGAAGAAGTGTTGAGAAAATTCTTGAGACATATCTCTCATGACTCTTCAGAAGTGTCCAGCCCAATTCATGTATGGGATATTGCCGATGTGGGGGTGGGGAGAGAATTATGACATACTCCACAGCCCTTAGGTGGGAATGACTGATAATCTATTCTGGACAGAGCTGAAACAAAAGTTAGTGTCAAAATGTGATTATGAAATTCAACAGTTATGTATCAGACAATTATGTCATCCAAATTCTCTTGCTTTGGTTATCTAAAGGAATTCAAACTTTACTAAATTCTGTTGCAAGAAAGCTGTCAGACATTGTCAAATTCTGATTGCCTCTGCATGTCATCTGTCAGATCCTGCCAAATCTTTAGCTGTATTTCTGTCACTTAAATATTTACATGTATGCATTTCAGCTGCCATACCACCGAATACTTATCCATATCACTGTCAGATTTGACTGGTATTGCATGCCAGCTATCAGATACCACCACATGTTAAGTCTTACATGTCTCATAATACCAAATACTAGAACAGGGGTCACCAACTTTTTTGAACCCGTGGGCATCTTTGGAATTTTGAGAGGTACTGTTGAGAGCCATTCCAAAATGGCTGCCACAAGAAGTGGGGAAAGATAAAGGAAATGAAGGAAAGCCCAAAGCTCAGTCTGGAGGAAGTTGACAGACTGCTCACAGCTGTGCGCCCAACCACATGCAACCTTGATCCGTGCCCCTCCTGGCTCATTAAAGCGGGTCGCGAGGGGTTGCGAGGTGCGCTTAGGGAAATTATCAACACGTCCCTCTCCGAGGGGCGGTTCCCGGAGGCACTTAAGGAAGCGATGGTCCGCCCTCTCTTGAAAAAACCTTCTTTGGACCTGGCCGAATTGGCCAACTATCGGCCGGTGTCCAATTTGCCCTTTTTGGGCAAACTTATTGAGAGGGCGGTGGCGATACAGCTGCAGGGCTTTCTGGATGACACTTCCATCCTAGACCCCTTCCAGTCCGGCTTTCGCCCGGGGCATGGGACGGAGACTGTATTGGTCGCCCTTACTGACGACCTCCGACGGCATCTGGATCGAGGCGGTGTGGCGGCGCTGTTGTTGTTAGATCTGTCGGCCGCATTCGATATGGTCGACCATCAGCTGCTGACCCACCGTCTCGCCGACGTGGGGATTCAGGGGCTCGCCCTTCAATGGCTTACCTCTTTTCTCCGTGGTCGGGGACAAAGGGTGGTGATTGGGGAACAACAGTCCCAGAGACACCCTCTTGAATGTGGGGTGCCCCAGGGGGCTGTTCTCTCCCCGCTATTGTTTAACATCTATATGCGCCCCCTTGCCCAGATTGCCCGGAGGTATGGGCTTGGGTGTCATCAATATGCGGATGACACCCAGCTCTATCTGATGTTGGGCGGCCGGTCGAGCTCTGTCCCTGAAGATCTGCACCGGGCAT
>NW_015172588.1:359821-362409 GCF_001447785.1 Gekko japonicus
CTAGAGCACTTTAGTCAGTAACTCTTATGAATGTTTTTGTACTGTTGGATTTTAAATGGTTTTAATTATGTTTTATATTGGCGTTTGCCCCTATGTAAGCCGCCCTGAGCCCGCATTGCGGGGAGGGCGGGGTATAAATTGAATTAAATAAATAAATAAAAATAAAGAGAAAGAGAGATTGGGGAATAAAAAGGAGGAAAGACTGAAGTGTGAAAGGAACCGCACACTGGCCGAAGAAGGCCCGGGTGCTTACCAGGCCTCCTCATCCTACTGCCTTCCATTGGCCATACTCATTTTCTGAAAAGCTCAGTGGGTGCTAGGGGAAGTACTGGCAGGCACCATGTTTGGAAGCCCTGACTTGGAGCTACTGCATATCTACTTCCAACTCACAGCTAAGATCCTCCTCACAAACTCTGTGCCCTCACTTGCAGAGCTAAAGTGGATGGCAACCAGAGGCAGGGCTTTTTGCAGCATGCTGGTTGTTGTATGTTCTTCCCTTTGAGGCATGCTTGGTGCCTCCCCTACTATTTTAGATGTCATAAATGGATAAACACAAGCAGGGAGCCACAAAGGCTTGCAGGCAGCATCTCAGTTTCTCCTCCCCTATTTCCTCTTTAAAGCCTCTATAGCCTTTTCCCTTTTCCTGCTTTGTTCTCTCCTTCCCATCTGCCCCCATCTTCAGCTTTCCTTCCTTCCCTTCCCCTGCCAGCCTCTCCTGGGAAAACTCTGTGCAGTTTAAGCTGCTCGGCCAGGTTGGACCTCGTTTCACAGTGCTTGTTGGCAGAGTTTAAACATACAGAGGAACAGAGCACCAACCTCTTAAAGAAAATAACTTGGTTTATTAAAGAAGAAATAAACTCTGATAGAACAGAAGAGAGGGAGAGAGCCTTAATTAATTGACTAACTGCTGTGAGAGACAGGAATGAAGGGGGAGGGCTCAGTTGGAGCAGGAAATACTCAAAGAGCCAATCAGGAGACAGGAAGGACATAATTTGAAATTGTGGGAAGTTCCTAATCTAGCAATGCTAACTAGCAGTCCTCCAGCTATCCCATATAGGCTGTCCTTCTGATATTCTTCAAGTAGGTGTACTATAGACCTTGTATATTCCAACAATGCTGGCCGCCAAGCCAGGACCAGTTGTGTACGGGACAACCACAAGAACTTTGCAGGGGGCATATCACTAAGCTCCTCCCCACATTATTTCTCCCCCCCCCTCTTCCTGGCAACCTCCATATTCTCATCTTTCCATGCTTCCTTTTCTGCTTCCCAGATACCCACCAATAAACCTTTTATATGCTGCCCTATCTTGAGCTATATTTATTGTTTCCTTCATTTATACCCCACCTTTCTCCACAATGGGGGCACAAAGCAGTTTATAGCATTCTCTTCTCCTCCATTCTAACCACACCAGACCAGGGATCTCTGCACTCTTCAGAGCTATCACCCTTTTTAGACTGAGAGTTTTGTAACCTTGTAACAGCCAATGGCTAATTACAATAAATTGAATGGAATGGACTGGGTAGGGAAAATTCTTCTCTCTCTAAAAGATTTGTCCCCTTTCCTTGGCGTGAATGGGAGTCTCTGTCTAACTACTCACTCATCCTTGCCAACTTTCCCCAGTTCTCCTATCTGTGTTAAACTGCTCTAAGTCAGGGCTGAATTCCAAATAAATTCTCCTCCTGAGCATGTAGTTCAGAAGCCTCCCTCTGCTCATCTTATGCTAACCAATCACATTGCTTGGAGCAGCCTATCACTCAAGGCTCTCTGTTGCTGTGAAGATTTAACCCTTCACAGTCCTTCAGCTGTTTGTACAGTACTTCTAAGCTTTTAAAAAGTGCAGTCCATCAAGAACCCTCCTTCTATCATCTCTCACTCCTATGCCTAAGCAATAATCAAGCAGAGTGACATGTTTCTAAGTGCACTGACTTCAATTGTCAGAAAGGTATAACTCTGCTGGGTTCTATACCCAGCTAAAGAAGCACCTCCAATCTAGGCAGTAACATGGCAAAAAAAAAAAAAAAAGTCTGCTGACAAAGTGATGCAGCTCCACAACAAAACTGGAAAGAGTACTGAGAATCCAGATAAAATGAAATCAAAAGCAAGGTTGATTGAGGGGGATAATACACGTGGCTCCCTGTAAGCAGGTTCCAGGCAGGGATCCAAATTCAGAGTCAGGGGTCCAACTATCCAGGCATCTAAATAAACCAAGTAATCCAAAAGCTAAGAGAAGTGAGGAACGATATGAAATATGCCAGGAATGGGACTTTTCCACTCATAATACATGGTGAATAATTCATTTTGAAGCCAGACTCTTACTTTAGCCAGGAGTTTGAATTCTTTTATCTTCTGGCTTGGAATCTGGGGAGGGAATAAGTTGAGCTAGCAAATATGCCACAGGATATGCCAAAGGTGAGAAGGAGGGAGGTCCAGAATCCTGGCTACATTTCCAAGTCGAGACAGAGAGGGGAGATTGCTGGGTAGGGGAAGACAAGTTAGATCTGGTCTTACTTACCTAGCTGACCTCGGCTTCCAGCAGGATTCAGACCAGTCCTGGTCAGGCCACTAATCTGAACAGAGAATCTTTCGG
>NW_015172588.1:362451-402451 GCF_001447785.1 Gekko japonicus
CAGTAGGATCTTTTGTGTCTAAATGCACCTCGATAAATTACCTGACGCGGTGGGGGGGGGGCGGCATTGTTAAAAGAAAGAAAGAGGTTCTGGTACTTATGATGTGAACCTTATTCAGATGGTAGGTGGCATAATAAATAAATAAATAGACAGACAGACAGATAAATAATAGAAGGAATTCAGATTAAAACAGTTGTTTTTATATAGTAACCACTTTTGTATAAACACACTTGTTTACAATACTAGAAATCCATGGAATACATGAACACATTATATTGACTCAGACCATCAAGGTCAGTGCTGTCTACTCAGACTGGCAGTGGCTCTCCAGGGTCTCAGGTCAAAGTCTTTCACATCACCTCTGACCTGATCCTTTTAACTGGAAGTGCTGGGGATAGCACCTGGGAACCTTCTGCATGCAAAGCAGAGTCTGTTCCACTGAGCCTCGGCCCATCCTTAAGTCCCAAGTTAGGGAGTAAATGGCTCGTATCCCTTTTTCAGTAAGATGAGCAGATAATAAGTAAAGATATGTTTTAGCACAACTCAGTGAGACAAGCAAACTATAACTCACTAATAAACAAGGATACGTTCAGTGAGACAAACAAGTTGTGGGCCAGAGCCATCTCACATGCCTTGAGCATAGGGCTGCCAACTCCAGGTTGGGAAGTTCTTGGAGATTTGGTGGTGGAGCATGGGGAAGACACAATTTGGGGAGGGGAAGGACCTCTGCAGAGCATAATGCCATACAGCCCACTCTCCAAAGCAGCTGTTTTCTCCAGGGAAACTGATTTCTGTTGTCTGTTGTAATTCTAGGAGTTCTCTAGGCCCCACCTAGAGGCTGCCAACCACAGCACCTTGGCTAGTCAAAAGAACCCACACATCTCACCTCAGGCAGGGCTGCTGAGAAATGCCATAGGCACCAAGCCATAGATTCCTTCTGGATGGCCCATCACAGAATCCAAACCCAAACCAATAAAGAAAACAGACACAAATCTCATCACTTGTCTGTGGGCTGGCAGAGACATCCGCAGGAGGGCCGTCAGGCTATTAAAGACAGCCACAGGGCAGATGGGCCATTGAAGAAGGCCACAGAAGATGGAGACAGGTGAGCCCCAGAAGGCCACAGGGCAGGCAAGTGGCAGAACCTGGAGTTCAGGCTGCAGAAGTCTCCAGGCGAAGTCTGGAGTCTGAGGGCCATCAGGTTGGCAAAGGGAAAGGCAGAAGGTCACCTGGCTGGTGAAGGAAGGATGTAGGCAGGCCAGGAAAAAGCTGATGGATATCATCTAAGGTTGCCAGCTGGGGGTTGGGAAATACCGGAAGATTTTTGGGGTGGAGGCTGGGGAGGGTGGGATTTGGGGTGGGGAAGGACCTCAGCAGGGTATAATACCACCAAGTCTACCCTCCAAAGCAGCCCTTTTCTCCAAGGGAACTGACCTCTGTGATCTGGAGATAAGTTGTAATTCATTCAGGGAGATCTCCTGGCCCTGCTCGGAGGCTGGCAACCCTAACACCATCATGCCTGCTGACATCATCTGTGGGCATTACTTCAGCTGCAGGACAGGACAGGCTGCAGCTTCTCAATCACCCAGGCCTGGTCTCAGGAAAGACGGCTCAAACCCCAGCAGCCAAAAGGAGTCCAAGTATGCTATACTGGCATGTACCGGTACAAAAGTGTACCCTGAACTGAGAGGTCCTGGGAGGTCCTAGTTAATGGTCATGTTCCTAATGCTGAGAGAGGCTTGTCTTTTCTCTAGAACTATTCTTTAGTAGCAAATATGGTTTGATTAGGCATTGTTCTACTCCATCTGCTATCTCTCAGTCTTTTAGGTGCTCATGGCCAGAAACTCTGTTTCTTGGCCTTGGACTAGCAGACAGAAGCTCATCCCACATCTCCAAAATGAAGGAGGAAAGAGAAAGGGCCAACAAAAGAACCTTCATGGCAACACTTCCAGGCATTCCTCTTTCCTACACCAGTGATCTCTCTAGGGGTAATGCTACCATTGCCCTGATCATCCACTGGAGGAGAAAAGTACAACCCAAATTTACTCCAGGTCTTCTTATCCTGCCTCAACAACTACTGCTGAGTGTCTGGGGGGGGGGGGGGGAAGTGCTTCCTCATCCCATATAACAATTAATTTGCTACCAAAGTGGTAATGCATCACAAGGAAGCAGTGCCCAGCTGCCCTCCACTTAGCAGCCTAGAGTTGCCCCTTGGGAAAGCACTCTTACAATCAGTAAACCAGAGCATTTGGACAGACAGCTAGCTTTCCGGCAGACTGTGCCAGCAGCCAGTACAGACAATAACAACTCAAGCAGGCAAATAACAAACTGGACAAGTACAGTAGTCCTGTGATGTGCAAGAACCACATCATCATCATCATCAATAACAATTATTATTATTATATCTTAAGGTGGCTAACAACAGCTAAAATATTAACACACAACAATTAAAAACATAATACAAATAAAACTAAAAGTAGGTCAAAGTTTAAAAATGTTATTGAAGCATGTGTGATCTGAAGCCTGATAGAGAATTCTGGATACAGATTGCATCTTTTAAAAATTAAGAACAGTTCATTGCTGTGCACTGTGCTATCATAGCTAGAGTAATAGAGAGCAGCTCAGGTGAGTTTTGGGGAGACACTGCCATCTAATGAGAAATCCAGTTGTGAAATATTCCTATATATAACTATTTGTCCCGATGTCTTTGACAGCCTGTAATTTTTTTAATTTAATTTTTTTATATATATATTATTATTAATTTTAATTTGGGTCTTGCTGAAGAAGCCAATATTTGAAGCTGACTCCCCAGCGAACTACTGCGCCACCTCACTTCGAGCATCTGGAGTATCTGACATCAGGATGACATTTTTAATGCAGTCCTAAACAGACTTACACCCTACTAAGCCGATTGACTTAAGTGAACTTAGAAGGGTATAACTCTAGGCGCTTTCACACGTGCTAAATAGCACACTTTCAGTCCACTTACATCTGTGTAGCCTGCATGCTAGAAGTTGGATTTCTGTACTCCACCAATACCATATTCAACTCTTAACCATGTTTGGGGTTGCCAGCTCTGGGATGGGAAATACCTGAGGATTTCTGTTTGCCAGGAAAAGGTATCCTAGCTATCCTTTGACTTCCCCTCCCTCTCTGACGGGGGCATGATTTCTCCCATTTTTGATTTTACACTGACAATGCCCCTGGGGTGGAGCCTGGGGAGGGCAGGATTGAATGAGGAGAGCGGGACCTCATCAGGGTATAATATCAAGTTGACCCTCCAAAGCAGCCATTTTCTCCAAGAGAACTGATCTTGGTCATCTGTAGATCAATTATAATGGTGGGAGATATCCAGGTGCCACCGGGAGATTGGCAAACCTAAATATATTACCAAAGGCAAAGTAAGGGGCAAGTTGACTACTTCATCCCTTAGGATGCTTATTCCCACTAGAGCTTGGCTGAGCAAAGTTATGACCTCACTAAGAAGGTGGAGCCAGCATGAGGCTCCAGAGGATTAAAGTGCTGGGGTCCGAACAGGGCTATTTTGGGGCAGAAAAGCACAGGAATGGAGTTCCGTCTGGCTCCTGAGTTGGCCACGCCCAGCAGGAACTCATTAGCATAATAGGCCACACCCAAGAGCAGAAACTCATTAGGATTGGCTACATTAGGGGTGTGTGGCCTAACATGCAAAGAAGTTCCTGCTACAAAAAAAGCTCTGGGTTTTGTCAACAAACAAGGTAAACAGAATAAGAAGCAAAAGGTGCGTGTGGCTGGATGACCACACTTCTGGTAACATGGGGGTGCGGCCTAATATGCTAATGACCTGTGCTGTCAGGGGTGTGGCCTAATATGCTAATGAATTTCTGCTCTTGGGTGTGGCCTATTATGCTAATGAGTTCCTGCTGGGCTTTTTCTACAAAAAAAAGCCCTGGGTCCGACTACTGCAGCCACAGAGCAAGAGTTCAGTAGCACCTTAAAAACTAACAAAATTTGTGGCAGAGTATGAGCTTTCGTGAGTCACTGCTCACTTCGAGTGACTCAGGAAAGCTCATACCCTGTCACAAATTTTGTTAGACCTCCTGATGACACAGTGTTGGGCTGGATGGGCCATTGGCCCGATCCAACATGGATTCTCTTATGTTCTTAAATTATAAAAATTAATGGAAGTAACTAAGGTACCTCAGTTGGGAGCATGCTGATAGGAAGATTTGAAGGGCTCTGTTTCAATCACTACCTTTGATAGAACTCTTAGCTGCTTTGGATCAGTACTGGCACAGAAAAGCTACCTGATATGGTCAAGTTCTCTTATACTAATGAAGGCATAACACAATCCAAATACCTGGAAGTTAAAAGATTTTTTAAAAAATAAAAACAGATACATGAGAGGGTTTTATTGTACATGAGGACAGCTAAGTACTTTGAGGAAGTAAATTATACAGCTTCAGTTGGCAAATGGCTTGGCCAGACAGGTTATTAGATACAGCTCTTGATCCAGGGATCAGCAGCAGCAGTCTATGTATAAGCTTTGGCAAGCAATGAACTCTGCCCTCAGTGAAACTATTGATAGTGTTGATCAGTGTTCCCTCTAAGCTGAGTTAGTGTGAGCTGGCTCACAGTTTTTTAGCCTCCGGCTCACACATTTTTGTCTTTGCTCAGGAAGGATGGCTCCAGAGCAAACTAACTGATGCAGTAGCCAAATTGCTCGCTCACAACTGTAATGCCAGCAGCTCACAAAGTAGAATCTTTGCTCACAAGACTCCACAGCTTACAGGGAGCATTGGTGTTGATCATTTGAGGGGTTGCCCTTGAATCTCTCTTTCTTCTTATAATCACCAGTGGTGCTTAGGCAGGAGAGAAGCACCATGCACACACAACTTGAGGGGGGTCCCCTTGCACAACATCCTTTTGTACACATATACAAATATGTAGACAATGACAGCTAGGAGACAGATTGCCTCATGTGGATCACATTTGTTGGACATAGACAATCTTGTTTATTTTGAAAATTTATGTCACCTCTACAGAGACCTACACTATGTGGCTCACAACACAGAAACAATACAATAAAATCATAAAAACAACATGATGAGATTTAACAATATTAAATCAAGCCACAAGAACAAGCCGAGGCATAAAAATAGCATGAAACAACATTCAGGCACCTAATATTCGTAAAACAGTCCTTAACCTAGAAGCAGAGCATAAAAAATGCATCCATAAAAGTTGGAACCCCCTCAGTTAAAAGACTGGATATATGAAATGGTTTTGGCCTGGCACCTAGAAGAGAATAAGGTAGGCACCAGATGAACCTCAAGGGGGAGGGTATTCCAAAGGCAAGGCACCACCATTGAAAAAGACCTGTGTCTGCCAGCCATCTGTCTCACTTCTTCAAGCAGGGGTACAGAAAACAGGGCTTGGGAAGAGGAGCTTAACAATTACCACATTTTTCTGGTCTGTGTGGTAAGCAGGTGGTCAGGTGAGATACTTCTAAAAGATTTTCCTCCTTTCTTTTTTCTTTTTGACATCTCCATGAACTAACACCATGTGCTGGAATTTCTTTGCAGTGATATCATCTGCATAATCACTATCCCACTCGCTTAAATTTCAAGCATTATTTCATGAATGGTGGTTCATTTCTTACACTTCCAGTTGTAAAAATGCCATATTAGATATTAAATGATGCTTGTTTTTAGACTTGGTATATTCTGTGTTAATGGATCATTTAATGCATGTGTTTTAAAAGCCTCTCGATGCATTGTCCAAAAGACATACTTACGTTCAGCATTATAATTAAATGTGTGCAATGTACTCCCTAGCATTCACTGCATTTAACTGTATTTTGCCCTTTAAAGCAGTGACTCGTTGGGAAGCATTTCCATGTTTCGGCTCTTCTGCTATTTGAACATTTGTTTTTTTATTCTGAATATTTCAGCACATCTATTTACCTGGCACTATATTTAGTACCACAGTGCCAAGATGGCATATATAAAGATTCAATTGCAATTCCCATCTGATGTCCCTTCCCTCTCCTTTTTACCCTCTTTTTTATGTCCACACTCTGAATTCAGCACAAAGTTGGTGTGTTTAATTTAAAAAGAAGTAAAACGCTCCTGGAGACGCCTCAGACCACTGCAAATCACCTGCTTTATAGAGGCAGTAAAATTGTGTATCGGATTAGAAGTGATGCTGATCTGAAATTTATGATAACTTTTAATGGCATTATAATTTTTTTCCCTGTGCGCTCCATCACGGAATCGTTTGGATGCACAGTGCAGCAAGATGAAATTTGTAAGGGGAGAACATTACACAGGCAAGCACAGAGGAGGGGGAAGGGGGAAAGGAAGACTGTGGAATAATGCAACAGTCCCATTTGGGTTTTACAAATGTGTTTGCTTTCTGCCTTGTATAGGAGCATCTTAGATTGAACCACTGATGTGGTGATGTGTGTGTATCAACGAGAAGGTACCAATTGGATTGCCTGCAACCCTTTTCGTATTGGGACCAGAGCCATGTCTGCTGTAAAAATCCCCCACTGTTGTCTCTTGGTTCCACTTTGACCTCAAAGGGTTCAGGGCCATCACTCTGTTTGCTGCTGGCATTCAAGTACACAGACTTCCATACCAAACGCACATGCTCCATCAAGTGTGAAGGATGCATACTTGGAATGTAAAGATCTCATAAGAGTGGTGGGGGATGCTCCTGCTTGCTAGTTCTGAGTTTTGAAAAGAGGCAATATGCAAATTTTGTATGTCCACATCCTTTGTGCTTGGTGGGTTGTATGTATAGTTTCTGTTCTGCTAGGCATCTACACATATAACACATAAAGTGGGACTTCTCCTTTAAACTTAGGTTCAGTATAAAATGTTTTTGGGAACAGCGTGGTTGCGGCTAGGAGGGATTGTGTGGCTGTGTAGCATGCTTGGGGCAGGGCCTTGCAGTGTGTGATACACGATTCACTTTAACCATATGGGGTGGAAGACATATAGCTTACCATGAGTGGTGTGAAAGTAACCTTGGGAAAGCTGCAACAAACTGCTTCAAATACACAATCATATTTTTTTTCTGCTAATAACATGGTAGGAGCAACCACCATGTACCATCAAAGGCTGCACATACATTTCTGATAACAGGTCAGCAAAGCAAGCTTCATGTCCACCAGACCCTATAGCCCTATTTAAAAGGTCTATCAGTGATCATTCCCGAGGCCAACAGCTCCACTGTTTTGTTTTGGTAGAAGACTAACGACATCATTTCACTGTAACCACAGGAACTAGCATTTCCTTCAAAGTCAATACAGGCCCCGTTCATACGAGGCAGTTTGGGCCAGGAGCGGGCCGGATTGGAAGCACATCAAACGGGCGCGATCCCACGCCAACATCTGGCTGGCATCGCGCTCCCGCCTCCAATCCGGCCCTTCCCCCGATGAAGCGTGTCAAAGATGAACCACCTACCTTCGGTGGTTCATCCAGTTGGTCCGCTTCATCCTGGCCGTGGGATCGGCGGCGCGTCTTGCCGCCGTCGCATCCCTGGCCCCCTGCCATACTGCGCATGCTCAAGCATGCGCAGTTCGGCAGCCTCCCCCTCCAACTAGTAGCTTCCTCCCTGGCATCTGATCATGCCAGGGAGCAACGGAGTGCGGCTACCGGGATCCGTGGGATCCCGCCGTGGCGTTTCTTTTTTGGCGCGGCTTTTAAAAGCCGCGCTTCACCCCGTCTTTTCCCTACCATGTGGCAGGGGCCACAGTATGGCTTTGTGGAATCAAATCAAATCAAGCCACATTCACAATGTAGGACTGCTGTAAGAGATCTGATGGGATTGCTGGACAAGCAGAAGCCGATCACATTGGTGAATCTTCCCTCATGATAGCCCTCTGTGGTCCCTCAAAAGGCATTGCAGGGGTCAAAGGACCCTCATTAACCAAATGCTACCAGCCGTAGAGGGCTGCAGGGAGTAGGTAGAATTTGTTATTATCAGCCTTGCCTTCCTCTTGCACCAGCAAGGCCAACACAATGTCCTCTAGTTAATAGAGAGGTGGCTATTCGTCACCACCAGACTTTCACGTTCCAAGCAAAGCTTGAGTTTTGATTTTGCCTTATCAGAGCACATCTAGGAGATATCTAGCACATCTAGCAGTTATCTAGCACTTATTAAAATAGCATTCTAAGTGTTTAAGACACTTCACAGATGTTATATTGTAACCTATACAACAGTCCTGTAAGGAAGGCCAATATTATTATTTCCATATTACAAACTGCAGGGAGGGCTTGTCTAAGGCTTACTAGTGAATTCATGACAAAGCTTAGACATAACAACATAAGACCAACCTGCTGGGTCAGACTAGCTGTGCATCTAGTCTACCATCTTACTTCACACAGTGGCCAACCAGTTGCCCTGAAGGGCCTACAACAGAACATAGAGGCCAACCCCACCATGTTGCCTCCAAGCCCTGGGTTTCAGAAGTTTCCTTCCCCTAGATATGGAGGTTTCCTTTATCCACTATGGCTAGTAGGCATTATGGCTCTGTTCGCCATAAATCATAAAAACAATAAATACATACTTAACTGTCAACTGTATTAAAACATTTAAAAATTATTCAAAAAGTTCAGTGGTAAAAATCTCTGCATTTAAACCAGTGATAAAACAATGATCCATTAAAAAATCAGCAGTATAAAATATTTCACAAAAGGGACAAGCAGATAGCATCATTACAGTACTAACAAACATACAAAATACTTGAAGCTAAAAATGTGGGTGAAAAGAAATGGTTTTTGCCTAGTGCCTAAACACCAGTAAAGTAGGTGCCAGGCACAATTCAAGCTGCTGGCACTCAAACCTCTGTGCAAGCAGAAGGCACATCAACCTCTGTATATTAACAATGTGACATTTGCTCATATCATTGTACATGCACTGGGAGGCAAAAGGTCAACAAGGAAAGAGGGTGATAACTAGTGCTTAAGAGGAATTACCATAGATTACACAATCAAAGCATGATTGCTATATGCCACTTAATCACTTCTGTACTGACACACACCTTATTTTCTGATTTATGCAAGTAGGTAAGGGAGCAAGAAGCCAGGGAGGCATCTAGTTGGCTATTTTGAAAACAGAATGCTGTATTAGAAAGGCGTTGGTCTGATCCAGCAAGGTAAAAGTAAAGGCAAAGAAGTCACCTCACTGGATCAGACCAACACCCTTCTCAGGATTTGTTTCTTTTCATTGCTATTTATTCTTGGGATTTAATGTTTGAACATTTACTGTTTTGTGGTTCTTTACTGGTTAGCCACCTTGAGACTCAATTTCTTGAGAGTGCAGCGATCAAATATTTTAATAAATAAAATTATAACACCACCTTTACTGCCTGTTAATAACAGTCTGTTGTGTTTATATCAATATATCTAATTCTGAATGTGGCCAAATCTGTGAATACTTAAAATGATGAAGCCAAATCTTTCTACAAAGTTCAGAAAAGACCCCGGTTTTCAAAAAAACCTGAAAAAGACATTGAGGGTTAACCCTCCACAAATAATAGAAACAGCACTTATAGCATTAAGAAATGAAGGCCCCCTGCAGTGGCCACTGCAGGGGTTGCTAGGCAACCGCAACAATATTGCCTACCATAATGCCTTGGTTTTTGTCAATAAAAGGTAGGGGGAGAA
This sequence comes from Gekko japonicus, assembly GCF_001447785.1. Taxonomy (NCBI): domain Eukaryota; kingdom Metazoa; phylum Chordata; class Lepidosauria; order Squamata; family Gekkonidae; genus Gekko; species Gekko japonicus. Next base: position 372,108 of record NW_015172588.1, read on the forward strand.
GGCACTTTCTAGGGTTGTTTTACACTTTGAAGGAGGACTCATCAGGTAAGTTGCTACCATGTAAGTTGCATGACTCACCTAGACCATAATGACATCACTTCCTGTCACACTAAAAAGTAATGCCAGCACATTGCCAGTGAAGTCATTACATTGCCAGCAAGCTCCCCCCCCCCACAGCATGATGAGCTTCCCACCAGTTGCCAATTTCTCTGCCCAATCACAGCAGAGAAAATTAACAAAAAACACTGATCATATAAAGCAAAAAACAGCATCTTTCTCCAAGTAAACCTGTAGACTCCTCAATGAATAATGGGAAGTAAGTTAGTTTAGCCAGGGGTCAGAAGAAACATGCTGAAACAAATGCAGCTAGTAAAGGATTTGTGCATGTGTGCATCTGCGTGCCCCACTGATGGACCTCCTGATGACACCTGGTATTTTTGGCCACTGTGTGACAGAGTGTTGGACTGGATGGGTCATTGGCCTGATCCAACATTGGCTTCTCTTATGTTCTTAACTTTCCTTGCTATTCGTTTGAAGGTAGCCAGTATCACATCGAGATTCTGGCAGCAAGAAAGGACAGAGAGGGAAATCCTTCTCTTTATTTCTCCATGTGCCTGTTCTGCAAGGGAAGGTTTTACTGTCCACTTTCTCCTATCTGCCTGAAGTTTGGTAAGAGGGATCCCTTGCATACAATCCCTTCTGTCCAGGCTGAGAGAGGGAAATTACAACTGGGACTGTTTTCATTGAAATCAAGATGAATGCTACCCAGATACAACAACCAGCCTGAACTTGTGGTGCAATAATGTTAAGTAATCTGAACAACAACAAAAATGAACAAAACAAACCAAGCCCAAACAAAATTTCTGTGTGCAATCCAACAATGATATTTTATCCTGCCTTCCCTCTAAGGAGCTCAGGGCAATGTACATGGTTTTCCTTTTTCCATCCTCTATTTTATCCTCTCGATAACCCTGGAAGGTAGGTTAGCCTGAAAGAGACAGGAAGGGGGACAGATCTACTTAGCTGCATGACTAAGTAGAGATTTGAACCCAGGTCCTCAGTCCTAATCCAGCCCTCTAACTACTGCAATATACTGATTCATAATAGCAAAATAACTGACAGTTTAATACCCTTGCGTGGTGCCCCAAATATAAACTTTCACAACACCAGACTTTTTTATCCACTTTTCTTTTAGTCCTAGATAATGAATAATGCAAAGACCAGCAGCATTTTTATCTGCTATGCGGAGGTTGCTGAGTAATAGCTAGAACTGAAACTCAAAGCAGATCATGAATCTGGGCTCTGTGGTGTATCGAGTAGGGATTCAGACTGTGCATCACTACCAGAATCTGGGCCAAGGAGGAGACCACAAAGACAATCTCTTAAAGGTAATAGGCCAGAACAGGTCAGGGCATATTCACTGACCCCCTATAGGAGCTTCCTCCAGGTCATGCTCACTTAGTAGCCTGGGCAATAAAGGAGGCTTTACTGCAGTGGTTCACCATGACAGGCCACGAAGAAGCTGGGTCTGACAAGTATCTATATATCTAATACCGAAAGGCGCCCCCGTGCGTGAGGATACCTAAATCCGTGCATCGGGGGCACCTGAGGGGGAGGGAGATTTTTGTGCACACTTGGGGCAGTTCCCAGGTGTGCACAAAAATCTAAAAACCCGGAAAAAATACCGGGGGGATACTTAAATCTCCCCAAAAGAGACAGAGCGTCCCCTGCGCATGTGCAGGGAACGCTCTGCGAACTCCCTCGCCGCCACCGCCACCGCTTGGGGGGGGAAGAGAGCAGCGAGGCACGAGTGGCAAGCTGCTCAGGCCTTGCTTCGGAGCCGGGGGGGAAAGAGCAGCGAGGCCCGAGCGGCACGCTTCGGAGGGGGGGGCGGGGGGGAAGAGCAGCGAGGCTCGAGCGGCAAGCCGCTCGGGCCTTGCTTCGGAGGCGGCGGGGAAGGGAAGGGGGGGAGATTGAGTGGGGGGGTGGAGGAGACGGGGGAGGAACCGCCGGGATGGGGGGGAACCTACCTCCTCCTGTTGCTTCCTCCTCTGCCTCCTGTGTGGAGGTCCCTCCCCCCCGTGAGTATCGCGGGTCCCGCCCCTTGTTCTGTTCTACAGGTGCATCGTTTGATCTGTGAATGACTCAAGAAATGGGTGGGGCAGCTTTTCACACCTTAGAACCTCTGCTTTGTTTAAACAGCCAATACTGTAAGATAACCTCGGCCTCTTGCTTGTGTAAGCAAGTCTTCTGAGGATACAGCAGCCCAAACACTTATCAAAATCACAAACCATTCCATTTCCACAGTGCTGACCAAGATTTCACATGTAAAGCCTTGATTAAAATTGCATTGTAGACAATTGTGAAAGTTAGAACAATTAATATGTTCCTCGATGTTTGCTGAACCATTGATCCATTTCTAAAAACGGGGCAGTTCCTTTAGTCATTGTAGTTATTAACAATATATGTCAGAATCAGGCAAGAAATATGGTAACGTCATTCATCCACGTTTGTTTTTGGTGCCGTTTTCTCTGCCATCCTGGACCCTCCGGACCCCCGCAGGGAAGGTACAGCAGCTCATCAGCAGAGTGATCCACAAGTGGGAGGCTCAGCTGTTGCCATTGTCTTGAAATGCCCCACATTTCCCAAGTACAGGATGGCCTCAGGCACGTTGCTGTTATCAGGCCTACTCTGAGATGAAAGATGGAGGAGATGGCGAAGTGGAAGCCCGGGCTTTACTCATTTGCTATTATCAGTCTTAATAACAAGAGCCCAATTATCTCTTGTGGGAAAATGAATCAAATGCATTTGCTCAATCAAGAGTTGCCTCTGTTCTCCTTTCTTGGAGAATTAGTCCTATTGATAAGGCCCAGGTGAAGAGTTCCAGAAGCAATTAAAGGGAGTGTTGTACCTCTGCACCATACCTTGATAATATTTCTATTCTCCTCTTTTCACTGCATCTTTATCAAGCCCTGGAATCAAAAGTAGGTGCATTTGAGATGGTGCCTCATAAAGGAAAGCTGCACTTTGCACTGACAAAGCCTTGATCCAGCTGCACTTCAATTAACAGAGTGCAGGACTCCTGCACCAGCTGCAGCTGTGTAGATTAAGCTGAGGGAAACCTCAGAACAAGGTGAGAGGATCTGGAGGGGGGTTGTTTAGCTGTTCCCTATCTTTCATGGCTCCTCTACCCCATTGTGCAACTTTTGCTGTGCTTTCTCCTGCCCCTGACAGTCCATTGACCATGAGTAGGGTCTTCTGATACTCATCTTCATGGCAGAAATAATGTATTCAGTGAGCCAATCAGATATGTCAGAGCAGAGCAGACATTGCTTCTTCGATCAGTGAGATATGAGGCTTAACCTCATCAAAATGTTTTCCCAACAAAGGTCAAAATGTATCTGGCTGTAGAAACTCCCCCACCCAACCCTTGGCCCGATATCTGAGTCCTGGTTCTGGCGCCTATTGATTCTCTTAGAGGAAACCCTGTAAAGACAACAAATTAGGCACTCATTGATTATTGATTCTCAAAAATGGCTAACAAATCTGGATTTGATTGTTTTTCTTTTAAAGAAAGTAACTTATCCAGATAAAGAATTTTCATTAAGACAAAGACTCCCTCTCACACACAGTCAATCATAATTGTGGATCTCAATTATAAGAAACTAGAAATAATGCCCGTTGCAGAAATAAATACAACAGGATCTAGAAAGAGGCTCTGGGAGAGTGCTCTGGCTTTGGGCAAACAGTGTCAGTTTCCTGTGGCGACCTCAGCAGGGTTTAATGACAGAGTCCACTGTTTTCTCCAGAGGGACTGATCTCTGCTACCTGAAGAGCATTTGTATGTTTGAGTTATCTGTAGCCTTCACCTGGAGAGTGGTAACCATTGTTACCCATTCTCCTCTCCCCTATGAGGTATGTTATGCAACTGAAAATTCCAACTGCCTTGCGGGGGGGGGGAGTTTGAGGTGTGGAATGGACTGAAGTCCAATCAGCTTCCATATGCAAAAGACCAGGTTGTCGCAGCAGTTGTGCTGTGGGTGGGACCCGGGCTTTGCCTTCTGATTGGTGGCGATATATGCTGAGGAGCAGTGCCATCAGCCATACACTAAGGGAGTGCATTTTAGAATTAGAACTTTGGCACCCACTATTCAATTATATATAAGGAGAGATTGGATAAATGCCCAAATACAAAGTGTGTTCAGAATTTTGAGCCAAATGTACCATGATCATAATTTGTGTTGATTTCAGAGAAAAAATAGGATATAAATGAATCAAATAAATATAGATAAAGATGGGAGGCAGATAAAAGGTAGGTTGGTAAATGGCTGAGAAAGAGAGAATGAGGCAGAGAAAGTGGGGAGGATATGGGGGTTGCCAGAACGGTGAAAAGAGGAAATAGTGTGAGGAAGGAAATACAGGAGAAAATGAGGGTTCCCTACCATGTAAATAGGGAACACACAAGTGGACCACAGTTTTCCTAGGCTAGAGGCTACTGGGGGGGGCTTAAGACAGAGGGGCAAGATAAAGGTAGGTTTGCAGTTGGGTGAGAAGGAGATATTGCCAGCTCCAGGTTAGGAAATTCCTAGAGATCTAGGGGGTGGAGACTGGGGAGGGTGGAGTTTAAGGAGGGGAGGAACTTCAGAGGAGCACAATGCCAAAAACTCCACCCTCCAAAGCAGCCATTTCCTCCATGGGCACTGGGGTTGCCAACCTCCAGGTGGGGCTGGTGATCACCCAGAATTACAACTGTTCTCCAGATGACAGAGATCAGTTCCCCAGGAGAAAATGGCTGCTTAGAGGGTGGACTGTATGGCTTTAAACCCTACTGAGGTTGCTTCCCTCTCCAAACCTCCCTCTCCCAAGTCACCAGGAATTTCCCATCCTGGAGCTGGCAATCATTAGGGAGAACTACTCTCTGTAGTTGGAAGATCTGGTGTGATTCCAGGAGATCTCCAGGCCACACCTGGAGGTTGCAAACCAAAGAGAGAGATCACGGGATGCAGGTAGAAAGGAAAAAAAACAACCGTGCTGTATTGTGCCAAGAAAAAGTCTTCTTTGGCCCCTGCCACACGGCAGGGAAAAGACGGGGCGAAGCGCGGCTTTTAAAAGCCGCGCCAAAAAAAGAAACGCCCCGGCGGGATCCCACGGATCCCGGTTGCTATGCTCCGTTGCTCCCCGGCACAATCAGATGCCGGGGAGGAAGACACTAGTCGGAGGGGGAGGCTGCCATACTGCGCATGCTCGAGCATGTGCAGTACGGCAGGGGGCTGGGGATGCAACGGCGGCAACGGCGGCAAGACGCGCCACCGATCCCACGGCCAGGATGAAGCGCCTCAACCGGATGAACCACCAAAGTAGGTGGTTCATCTTTGACGCGCTTCATCGGGGGAAGGGCCGGGTTGGAGGCGGGAGCGCGATGCCAGGCAGATGTTGCCGTGGGATCGCGCCCGTCTGATGCGCCTCCAATCCGGCCCGCTCCCGGCCCAAACTGCCTCGTATGAACAGGGCCACAGACTAGAAAATTCTTTTTCCAATATTCAGTTTACTTGAAGTAATTCAAATGCCATCAACACCAACGGACCATGCATATTATATCTCGTTTCATGTATAACTTTCTCAAAGTGGGTAGCGTTGAAATACCTGTATAATATTAATCCATTTGGCAGACACTGTAGTCATATATCCTAGTAACACTCATCAAATCCACTAATGGATTTGATGAGTGTTACTAGGAGATTACTTCAAGTAAACTGAATTATTGTTTGTTTCCTTTCTCCCACCTGGAGGTTAGGAACCTTAGAAGGAGACAGGGAAGCTTTCAAGAAAGGGAAGGAGGAAATAATGGAGGAGGGGAAATGAGATGCCTCCTACAAATCCTTGCAGGTTCCCGTTTGTATAATACTAATACACATAGGAAGTCACATAAGATTTGCTCATTCTTTTCCCATTTTAGCCATACCTATTTCCTTTATAGTATAAAGACTTTTCCATATTATGCAATGGCACATGGAATGAATAAAGCTAAGCCTAGCCAACTTCATGCTATCACTTGTGACCCAGCCTAATCTGATTATATAAAATGCAACAGAACCAGGCCACAAGGACACAGCGACAAAGGTCCATTGTGGCATGCTTGTCCCCCAAGCACTTGTTCAAGTGGTGAAACAGCCATGGGGGTATAGTCATTTTGGCCCTTGATAAGGCATGGAGGGGGGCAAGCACCCTGCCACACTGTGGACCTGATCAGGACTGGGCCCTCATGGCCCTTTAGAATGATAGCATCATCCTTGTGGCAGCCCTAAGCGCACTATCACATTTAGTTTGGCCCTTTATTATTTATATTTATTTTATTTTGGGATTTATATCCCACCCTACCCAACGGCTCAGGGCGGCTAACAAGCGGCAATGCCGAATTTAAAATTTTAAACAGTAAAACCATTAGGTTAGTTGTCACATTAGGTTAGTTGCCCTTAGGTTAGTTGTCACTAACAGGTTCCACTGGTCTCAATGACAGAAAAAAGCAAGGGTCCAGCAGCACCTTAAAGACTAACAAAATATGTGGCAAGATATGAGCTTTCATGATTCACTGCTCACTTCTTCAGTAAAACACAGTCAAAACTAGCTTTTGCTGGATTGGACACCATAACAGAGTGGTCCAAAAGGACATACCACAGTGCCAGTTCCAAAATTAAGAAAACCTGGCAGAATGGGAGACCATTTTGCACTTTCTTTGAAGAAAGAGCAGAATTAAAGTTGAGCTACTAAATGCATGATCAAATACATGCTTTGCAGCAAAATTCACAAATGAGAGAAAATGACAATCAAGAGCTGAAAAAATTGATTTAAACACAGAAAAATATTACAAGCAGAAAATGAGAGGATTAGAAGTAACTGGATCAATAGATTTTAAATGAAGACCGTTACCTACTTTATCCAAATGAAGCTGTTTGCACTTTGACACTGAAGAAATGAGTTGACTTGCTCTTAATTTTTTTTAAAAAAAACCCCACCTTTGGGTACCTTTTGCATGTGAGAGGTTCTACAAGAGGGTAGCTGACATTTTTTTTAAAAAATGCTGATGGCATGGATGTGGATGTGGCCTTAGTCTGCAGAAGAACTGCCACAACAATTCTAATTGTGAAAAGGAGAGAAAGAACGTGTATCCTAAAATGTCATAGAGCAGAAGACAAGATAGCATTGTGATACTATCACAGTTTATATGGCAGGAATACTCAGCAGGAGGGGATGTTAAACAGATTTCTTCTTATTGGCTCAATTCCCAAAGAATTTCCTATCTCCCAGCTGGTATTCCAGATGTGAAATATCTCTCACCTTGCACAAGGCATGGGTTAAATTGAAATGCTAAAACCATATTTTAATGAGAAATTGCTGTTGCTGAAGGGTTTTTTTCCCCTTCCTGAGCACTAGTCATGGGAAGAGGAAGAAAAATGGAGTGCTGCACCAGTCTTATGTAATGGTATTCAGATCCGATCTGTGTTTGGGAATTTTTGTCTTATGAAACTTTGTTCAGCATTTCTTGGCTAACATGTGGCTGTTTCTTATAGTGAAGAACCATTCATCAGTGGAGATCACATGCTTTGCCTGCAGAAGGTTCTAGGATCAGTCCCTTGCATCTCCAGTCTCAAGGAGAAAAGTCTCAGGTAAAAAGACTGTGGAACTCTCTCTGAGTTCTAGGACAGCTGCTGCCAGTCAGAAAAGACAAGTGTGTGTTTAGTTTGAACAGGAGCTTGCTCATGTTTTAATGTGAATTCTGTTGCCCCTGAAGGCAGTAATGTCTCAAGTGGATGTTTCCTTGATGTTGGCCATTTTCATTGTCCTAATCTTAAACTGTAACTCGATGCTTATCAAGGGTGGGTTTTTTTGTCTTGGTTTAATGAACAGATGCAATCTGAATTTAATTTTAAACATTATTTTTTTTTGTAAAATGCACATGAACATTGAGAGAATACAGGAGATTCAAACATGTGGTGACGGGGTGTGTGTGAGACAAGTAAAAGTAAAAACCTAGAAAATACAATCCCAATATGGCGCAAATGAGATTGCATCAAAGGAAATCCAGTTTCAAAAACTCCAGATTTCTGCAGTCCTTATCCCATCATGATCATTAGGGGAGCATGGGACTGTTCAGTTTGTAACTGCTTGTTGAACCAAGAATATGGCTTCCACCTACTCTGGCTCCAGCTTGCTGGCATAATTATGGATGAGAAAAGGGGGTGGAAATGTAGTGACGACTTTCACACTAACCCACTATGTCCCTGCCAGCAACAGCAAGCCATGCCAGAGTCATCAAAAGAGGAAGCTCTAGTGTGGCGAGTGTGATACACTGCAGTAATGATGCATGCTTGGGCCACTGTCCTTTTTATTTTTTAGTGAGTGTACTGCTTTTACTAAATTCTCTCTGGCATAAGGATTTCCTGTTTCAACCCTGCCGTAGTAGCATGTGCAATGAGCTGAATCCTCGCTAACTTTGATCTCAGCAAGCAAGTACATTGCATCACTGAGAATTCTGGATGACATTTTCTGATGCTGGGAAGGTCCCAGAGCCAGGGGCTGCTTCACCACTTGGACCTCCCATCCATATCCATCCTTTCCAATAATGGACAGACATCAAGGGGACGGTTGAGGTTGTGGTATATATTCCACAATAACAGAGTCCCGGGTTGAAATGCTTGATCACAGCCTTGAATGCCTACTTATTCCTTATCTTGTCCACCTGACTCCATCAAGGTTCTGGCCTTGTTTCCTGGCCTGGTTCCTGGCCAAGATTCCTTGACTGGGGCCTCTAGTCAGTGCACCCTTGCCACAGGATCAGGCTTGAAGCAAGTAACCTGTTGCTCTCCTGTCCAGGAATACCACCTCCCTGGTTCCCTCTCACCTCTCAGGCCTTACTAGCCACCTGCCTTCCTGCCCTTTTCTGCCAGCTGCCTCTCCTCTCTCCCCTACCTCCTGCTATGGCCTTTTATTCCCATTTCTCAAAAATACCAGCTTTGAGGGTCATTTAAATCTTTTCAGGCAATGCAATTCCCTTCAGTCCATCTAGTTTTGAATGATCTGGGTATCTTAAAGTGCTGAGGAGGAGAAGTAGCAACACCACTTTGTCCATTCTAGCGATTTTTTTAAAGTAACAAGTTCATAGGACTGGCTCAGTTCTGATAGTTTCATCTGGAGCTTTGCTGGCTCATCTGGTCATTGTCATTGCATGCTAATAAGCTTTGAGTAAAGCTAAAACAAAGCTCTATATTTTCAAACCATCTCTATCATATTAAAGCATGCAAACACCCTCCTCTAAAGAAGAAGATGTAGGACTGAGCTCAGCTAACATAACAAATGATCAAGGGGCATATATTTTACAAAACTGACAGTAAAAGACCAGTGTATTGGAGATGTAGCTCTACACAAAAGGCAGGCTAAATGGATGTCACTTTGGAAAGCTTTTACTAAAAAGACTGTCTTGATGCTGATTCCATCACATTTTTCACTGCCAATATCATATTATAGAAATTACCAAGAAACCTCTCTCTCTCTCCAACGTCAGGTCTATGGCTTGGCAAGGTTTCATCCAGGCTTCTATCAAACCTGAACCATCCACTACTGCAGCAGAAAGCATGGCAATAAAGGTAAAAAGAGGAGATTGATCTGTGGTTAAATGTCACTCCCTGAGGCTTCAGAAACACTGGGGGGGGAGCATCTGGCCCACAACCCAAGATAGACTCATGCCTCTCCTGAGTGGCAGTTCCAGGTTTCCAGTACCCCTTTCTAGACTCCATCAACTGCCTCTAGCAATATGCTAGACAGGCATGAGAGAAATGTGCTTAATTAATAAACCAGTGAACAAATTCCAGAATTCAGTCTGGATTCTGGTAGAACGCCAGATCTAAATAGTTTTCCCACCAATTTCTAGCATGGGAGTCTCTCCATGCAATTGGAAACATTCACATAATCAGAAGATTTCAGATGTTATGGCCCCCTGAAGCCCCGCTCCATGGAAACATTTTAGCAGTCATTTAAATTGCCAAGGTGATGCTTCAGTGCAGACTTTGTACTCAAACTGCCCCCTACTTTATAATTTCTGTATTCAGTGGAGAAACAAGAAAGTGACACCTGGCACCTTTGAAAAACTAAGAGGGCACAAATCATTATAGCTAATATAGCTAGACTGAGATAAAAAGCAAATTTAACCCCTTCCTTGTGATCATAGCTTTTCTTTCCCTTTTTTGCACAGCAAACTACAGAGTGACCAAAGAACATATCCATGTTGCGGCACCCTCCTCTTTGACTCTGAAATTCCTAGGGATGGGTACAAACCGGCTCACAAATGAAAGTTCATGATGAATTTGGGGCAGTTTGTGGTTCGTGAAGCAATGTTTATGAACTGAAGAGCTGCCACAAACCAAAACAAACTGCAAAAATTCAGTTCGTGCCCATCCCTAGAAAGCACACACACACACACACACCTTACATTTTAAACTAATAGCCATCTTAGGGCTTAAAGACCAATGATACAACCCCCCAATAAGTAAACCAATGTGTCATATAAGAATATTTTTGCCTGCTCCTATCCTACTCTAGTTCATTAAAAATATGCTGAAGAGCATTGGCCCAACTCTAAATCTTAGGGACACCCTACTGTTAGATATTTGGCATGTTGAAAATCAACCATTTATTCTTACTCTGAGCTAGTTTTTAATCCATGGCAGCACTTTACTTCTCACACCATGACTACTTAGTTTCCTTTAATAGCCTCTTGGGAGGGAATCTGTCAAAGGAGTCTTGAAGAAAAGCATAGATAAATTATATCAACACATTCTCCTTTGCTTATTATTTTTACACACTTAAATAAGTCTTCTAGGCTGCCGTGGAATCATTATCTTGAAGGGAAGATGTCTTGATTTGTCCCTGTGGTACTATGTTTATCTAAATGATTTGGAAGTCTTTCTAGTTATTGTTTCACCTCAATTAACTGATACTAAAATAATCCTCCTTGGTGTTACTGGTCTCTAATACCAGCATTTGCTACTTTTTAGTTCTCTGCCATACCTGCTGGCTTTTCATTAATGCTCTAATATACAGTGGGCTTCCACATGCCCTCCAAGCACAATCGAGGCATTAAAACCCAAAAGAGCTGCATGCCATATAGCTTCTCCTGTAAATTGGTGGCTGTTTCTTGGTATCCATGTTGCATCAAGAGAATATGGCTGTTCCCCACTTCTACAGCTTCTTTCCCCTAGTTTCCCCCCAAAGCCCGGCCTAACCACCCTCCTGGAATATTTTCATTCACATATACATTTGATATATGATAAAGGACATGATGAAGGAGAGCAGAACCTTCTCTCAATTCAACATTTACTTCCCTGCACCTATTCTCCTTAGTTCAGCCTCAATATTGGGAGCCCTTGGCTAGGAAAGGAGCATGTGTAAAAAGAGACCTTCACCCATGCATCCTTTTTGCTGTTAAAATTGGGGGTCCTCTCCTTCTATATGATGGGAGATTCTCATGAAACTGCCATCATCACTTAGAATTTGGTAATAAATCTAGACTGAAAATGCACTAAATGGGGACCAGTAAACAGGAAAAATAGTAGAATCATGAGATAATTCCTTGCTTAAGTTTCAGATCTATGGAGGAACTGCTTCCTAATGGTAGAGTCATAGTGAATGCCATCAGGCTCTGGAGTAAATGAATGCAAGCACTGGCAGTCCAGAAGAACTGTTAGCAAACGATTTAAGTCAGGAATCTGGATGACAGTGTGTCAGAACCATGGACAGAGCATTGGCACTAAGCGCAGGACTCATAGAAATTGAACTTCAAATCCACAGGTTGGTGATAAATGGAGAAAATTCTTCAGTGAAGAAATCCGCAAAAGTGCTTACCTTCTTCCTATGATCCACCGTATGAGTCTTAGGCCATATGTTCCTTTAGGCTCCTTCTCTGAAGAGGAACTTCTCAAATCCATAATGCTATAATTAGCCCCTCCTTATCACTGTCCCTTTTACTCTTTCATTGATTAATTAACTCTAGCTCCTCTACTAGATCTTTAGATTTCATTCAGATGCTACTAGCCTTCATGTCAAACAAAAAATAGGTTGATACAAGGATCTGAATTGGAAGAAGCCTTCTGATATTATGGAGCTCTTTGCAAGAACATCACAAGGTCTAATGGCTGGAAGTTAAAAGTCAGAGTGCCAAATTAGTAAGGATGCACAATGGGAGTAATTAACCATTGGGAAATTTCCCATAGGAAGAGATAAGTTCCTTATTGCTTGAATATTTCAAATCTGAGTGGATGTTTTCCTAAAAGAACTGGTCTCATTAACTGCAGATTACTGCCCTTGGCAGATTCACTTGTGGAGAAGCAAAGAATGATTCTTTCCACTACAGGGATCACTCGGTACATTTCCACTGCCTGCAGAAGGCCAGTCCCATTTCTGGCTTTTACATTCATAGGCTATGTGCCCAGGAGACGCAAAGTGGCTAACACCATAAATAATAAAGCTGGCTGCTTTAAACAAGCATTGCAATGAAATTTTATCCAGAGTTGAAAACAATTAAACTACACAACTGCTTGCAATGGTAAGATTCAGTGTTGCAGATTTACCTCGACCAGCCCTGCTTACAGGGACTGGGTGGGGTGGGGGAAGAGTTCATCTTAAACTTGCCTGGGAGGAGCTATGACTTTGGCAAGAATCATATTGTGTATGCAGAAAGTTCCAAGGTCAATATCTGGTATTTCCAGGTAACATCTGAAATCCCAGAGAGCCACTCCCAGTCAAAGTAAACTGTGTTGAGCTAGTTGTATCAATTGTATGACCAAAAGCCACCTGCCTCTTGATGATGTGTCAGCTTTCACATTGCAGTTCAAGGTTATTTGCCAAACTCATATAATTAGATTTAAAAGTCAGGGTTTGAGAGCAGAGATTTCCATCTCAGGTATGATTCTGGGGTTCAGCAACTATAGCTATTCTTGGAAGTATTTTGTTGAAATTTAGCAATTTGTGTTCTGAATGGATTCAATGTTCTGTTTCACAATTGCCTAGCACAATATGTAGTCCCATAAAGGCTCATTTTCCCACAGCTGACTTTGGTACTCATGCTGAAATAGCACAATGTCTGGTGGGTCACTGCTGGATCACAGCCATAGTCCAACTGCGATCTCCAAAGCCCTCACAGCCATGATCATACCTGCACAAATGACAAGCTGATGTCCCCTATGGGTGTGCAGCTGCTCCATACTGGAGGAGACAGGAGCAACTTCAGGCATAACTGGGACATCATTGTCTGCACTGCATCTCAGACACTGTTGTTGCAGCAGTATCCTGTACTGTGTTTTTCTTCTTTAATCAGATCCCATGCTGTGACAGTGGGGTGAATGCAAACTTATCTCAGAGTGCTTGGGAAATGCATTGCATGCAACTTCCTTTTAAGTGATGAGGAGGAAAATGTTACCACATATCTGCTGCTTGATCCAAAGTCTGGAAAAGGTGAGTACTGGTAAAAAAAATTCCCATAGGACTACTCTAATTTGAAGAGCTGTTATGAGGGTGAGGGGCAGGGCATTTACAAACTTTTTGATGGGAAGGCAGAATAAAAGTGTAATGTGTAAATAAGTTTTTTGTTGTTCAGTCACACAGGAGAGTCTGACTCTTCGCAACCCCATGAACCACATCACGCCAGAACCTCCTGTCCTCCATTGTCCTCCGGAGTTTGCTCAACTTCATGTTCATTGCATCGATAATACTGTCTAACCATCTCATCCTTTGTCTCCGTCTTCTTTTCTCTTCAATCTTTCCCAGCATCAGGGTCTTCTCCAGTGAGTGCTCCCTTCTCATTTGGTGGCCAAAGTATTTGAGCTTCAGCTTCAGAATCTGGCCTTCCAGGGAACAGTCAAGGTTGATTTCTTTTAGAATTGACTGATTTGATCTCTCAAGAGTCTTCTCCAGCACCCTAATTCAAAAGCATCTACTCTTCGGCGCTTGGCCTTCCTTATGGTCCAACTCTCGCAGCCATACATTACTACTGGGAATACCATTGCTTTGACCATAAGGAATTTTGTTGGCAGGGTGATTTCTCTACTTTTTATTATACTGTCTAGGTTTGCCATCGCTTTCCTCCCAAGGAACAGGCATCTTTTAATTTCATGGCTGCAATCACCATCTGCAGTGATCTTGGATCCCAGGAACGTAAAGTCTGTCATTGCTTCCATGACTTCCCCTTCTATTTGCCAAGGAGTGATGGGGCTGGATGCCATGATCTTAGTTTTTTTTATGTTGAGTTTCAAGCCAACTTTTGTGCTCTCCTCTTTCACCCTTAACAAGAGACTCTTTAAGTCCTCTTCACTTTCTGCCATTAGTCCTCTGCCACTTTCTGCCAAGGCGGGATATAAATCGAAATAAATAAATAAATAGCTTGCTTAATTTGTGGCCTTGAATCCAAAGTGAAAAGGCGGGAGATATATAAATAAGTGCATCCATTGCTGACTCAGTCACAAGAGTGGATACTGCTAGAGAAGCTTCTTTCCAACCACTTTCCTATCCACCCTCAGCACATTCCTCTTCTGCTGCTTTTAAAACTCCAATAAGATTTCCAGAATCAGATTGCTGCGAAACATGAAAACAGAGGCTCCAAGCTCAAGCACAACACTGAGTCAAGGCTGCACTGTAGTTCAGAGTCTGAGCCTGGAGTTACTGAATATGGGTAAATATTTATTTAGAAAATTGATATGCTGCCTCTCCAGAGATCTTGATGAGCCTCAAGGCTGAAGAGACAACAGAAGCAGGCAAGATAAACATTAGTTAAAACTCTAAGCAGAAGGAACAGGTCGGGTTTGATCCAGTGGCATACTGCTCAGACACCAACATCTTTACACAAGCTGCCCTGAGCCCGCTTGCAGGGAGGGCGGGGTAAAAATGTCAAAAATAAAATAAAATAAATAAAATAAAATAAGCAGTTGTGCTTATTGAGGTTACACCAGTTGTACATCCATGTTTCCTACAATGAACATGGGGTGGGCAGGACAGCCCAGCCAATCAGGGCTCTCTGGTACGTGTCCATGAGGTTTTATCTACTGTATTGTTATCCCATCCTTCTTTCAAGGAGTTCAGTGTGGTACACATATTCTCCCCACTTGCATTTTATCCTCACAACAACCATGTGAGATATGGTAAGCTGAAAGAAGTAAGCTGTGATTTATGAAAGCTCATATAGAAATAAATGTTGTCCTTCTTTAAAGTGCCACTGGACTTTTGTTTTATTTTGAAAAAGAGTGACTCGCCCAAAGTCACCCAGTAGTTTCCATGACTGAGTATAGATTGGAGGTCTACTCAATTCTATTCTGACACCATAACCACTACACAGCACTTTTTGGAGATTATGTTGGCCTGTTTCACACATTGCAAACCACAATCAAATGCAGAATCACATGAACACAGGAATCTGCCTGAGATGAAAGAAGAAATAATAAACTACTTGAAACTGCTGAGATGGATAAATTAACTTTATTGTTGAGAGAACAAAAGGAGGAAACCAAAATACATAGTCAAGGTTTTACAGCTGGACTGAAGAATACAAGAAATAAACTGTGTGAACCAAACCAGAGGATAATAAGAACATTTATAATATTCACAATAATAAGTACAAAAGATATATTCAACTGTATAAGGTATAAAACCTGACTTTTTAACAAAAGTTGTATGGTAAATCTAACATATAATCTAAAGAGATAGACTACCCCCCTTTTTGTATCTATGTTTGTTTATGTTTTGTGTTTATGTTTGTTGGTTTTTTGTCGGTTGGTTATAAAATAAAATTGTATTGTAAAAAACACATGAATCTGTCTTATGTGGAGTCAAACTGTTGGTCTAGCAAGGTCAGTATTGTCTGCTTTAACTGACAGCAGCTCACCTGAGTCTCAGGTAGAGCTGTCTTTCACGATCACCTACCATGTGATCTTTTAAATTAGAGATCCCACAGAGTGAATTTGGGACTTTCCTCATGCAAATCAGATTCTGTACCACCAAGCCATGGCCCCTGATCAAACCAAGTGTGCATAAATATGTTGGATTGTGGCCACCATGTTTACTGTAAGCAACACTCGTGAAGCAGTTTTGCTTATGTGAGAATGCCATGTGTACGTGCATTGTGAGTAAACTCCTAGGCACCACACTTATTCCAGGCCTTTTGATTGCTGACCGCTTAGGGCTTGCTTGTGATCTCTGCTCTTGGCCTTAAACCTCTCCAGCGTTCTTCCCGATGGCTCAAAGCCCAGTGCTCATCATCTGCCTGGGTTTTATTTTGCTGCTGTATTAGGCAGCCACCCAGGCACCAGACTGGCTCATCCACAGCAAGTTCTTGGAGAGGCTAAAAAAAACCCCACCACCCTACACTTGGTTTGCATTCTTTTTTGCCTTGCGCTCTCAGAAGGGAAGAGAGAGCGAAAGGGAATGCATTCAAGTGGAAATGGTTGGAGTGCACTTAGAGGAATTTAGCCAAAAGGAAAAGGATAGATGGTGGTGGCTTTTTAATTTTTTTTATTCCCTCAAAAAATCCTCTAGAAGTTAAAACTGTTTTAATCAGCTGAAAAACATACGTGGGCTTTACAGCTCTGAGACAGCTTGCACAGGCGCCGATAAATGCCTATCGCTCATTTGCATACGCTAACAGCTACACTTTAATCAGCCTCCTAATCCCTGATGGTATTAATGAATTTTTTTATGCTCTCTCTCTCTCACACACACAACCCCCTCCCCTTTTTTTAGTATCATGTTTGCTAATTCAAAAATGATCAGCGGCTTCTGTGTGCCTTTTTTTATGCAGGAAATAATGGGTGAGCTCCGTACTCCTGTTATCCCACTCTCACAAATAATTAAGACTACAAAGGGTACAAATCAGTCTGAATGCACTGCACAAAGGCACAAGCTATGCAAAGGCCCCTCTTTCTCTCTCTCTCTCCCCCCCCCATTTATTCTTCTCTTCTGACAAGAGGTGGGTAAGAAAGATACTCAGCAAACTGACAAACTGGTTGCTCCCAAATATCAAAAACATTCAAGCTATTTTAAGAACTGATGCAGAGGGACTGGTTAAATTTGTTTCCTTCATCAGTGTCCCCTCAATTTGTTATTTTGAATGGCTTTCTCTTTGGAGGCACAAAAATATCAAGTGAATGACCTTCCAAGGCAAGATTTCTCCTCCTTTCTGCTCTGTTCTTCTTCAGAGGGAAAGACTGGAGCACAAAGATTTACAGCATGATGCTAATGCATACTTACTTGGGAGTACGTCCCAGTGAAGTGTGCTTATAATTGTGGCCTCAGGGAGAGAGTGACTATGGAACATTCTAATGTGCAGGTCGCCAAGGAAAGGAATAAGGACAGGACCTGTTCTTCACAGGACCTCCTGTGAAGAACTCTGTAAGCAAGATCTTAAGAGAAAACTAAGTTATGATCCTTTCTCTAGAAGTAGTCACCTAACAGCCCTTCTGCAAGGGAACTGAGTTTTCAGTTCTGTGTTATACCACAGTGAATTTTGAGGAGATAGTCCTGAAAAGTACTGGGTTCGACGCATGGAGAACTCTGACTACGACATGCGTTCAGACACGTTTATTGTACTTCCAAACAAAGACAAACAAACAGCCCTGAAAGACCAACTACATACACACTCATGCGGCACACCCACAGTCCCATTGGAGAGTTTGAATTTCCCGCCATAGGTCCTATTGGTGGATACTGGGTGAACCAGGATCTTGGGTCCTTTTTGTTTGGGGAAGCTAAGCTCCCTGCTGTAACCACAGACCCCTGGTGACGGTCCGCATACATAACAAAGAAATACAAAGATTTAAAGGATTAAATCTTTGTATTTCTTTCTCCTTTGTCTTATTTCAAATGGGATGTCTTTAAGGATCCTGATGGTGCTGTCCCCGATTTTCAAGGTTGTCCCCGTTGTCGCTCTCAGGATAGTATCCCTCACATGTCTCTTTGAGAATCTCATTACTATTTCCCCAGGCAGATTATTCTCTTTTATATATACGGACTATGACCTATAGGCCACATCCATTTCGCTCATCAAGTACTCCGCAGTCAAATCTGTCACTGGGGCTAATGCTTCGCTCAGCATTTGCTTCAGATTCTCTCCTTTAGATTCTGGGACACCCTGGAATTGAAAAACCAAGTTTGCCTTCTCCATTTGAGCTGTAAAAGTTGTTCCTCTGTGGAGACTTACTTCTTTTCCAATTTTTGTACCTTTTTCTTCACCTTTTGAGTAGTGGCGTCCACTTCTTTCACCTTCTCAGCTCTGTAATTTTAAGGGTCTCATTGACTTGTGCTTGCTGGGTTTGGTCATTGTAGACAACTGTTCCTTGACATTAGTCATCTGTTCTAGCAGGGGGCGCAGATTCTGCCAACATTTTAGCCAGCTCAGTGGTTCCTTCCAGTTTTGGACTCTCCCCTTTCGCTTTTAAAAGTTTCTTCTTCGTCGTCCTCTTCCCCGCCATCTTTTGTTTACTTTTGCTGCAGTTTCTAAAGTCTCTGAGTGTGCGCTCAAAAGCTTATACACGCCTTGGTAAGTTTTTCTCAACAGATTTCAATGCTTTCGCTTCCCCCGTTTTTTTTTGCTTTAAAGTTCGTGCGCATGGGAGGAGCCCCTCCCCCCGCTCGTTTCACTTCTCGGTCCATGGGGTGGGGAGCTTTCTTTTTAAATTATCATAAGTGCTTTATTCTGACTCACGTTCATATTGGTCTTCCGACCTCGTTTAGTCTCTGATTCGATCGCTCAATCCCCAGCACTTGTCCCGGTCAGCGTCACTAAGTTCCATATGGACACTCACAAGAGGGACCGTCGGGGCGGAGAGGTGCCTCAATTCCCCAGCATCGCGCTGGCGAAGAGGCAACCTCTCAAAAGCCCCATGGCTAGAAGCCGTTCGCTGGGCCTCATGGGGGGCAACGAGCCTACGTACCCCCTCCTTCCTGCTCGTGTGCAGCTCACATCCCCGGGAGGTCCAGGAGATGTGACTGCTCAGTGTGCCGCCATCCACTGGAAGTCCCCATTCCGTAATTCCTGATGAACACTGGGAAAGAACCCACGTGGAGTGTCGCGATATTCAACCAGCCTCTTTGATTCTGGCACCCAGTCTGGGTGTAGCCGATCCACCAATGTCATGGTGGCCCATCAACAGTTCCACAGAGCTGTGGCCAGTTACGGGGTTGGGTGTTGTCCTCTGGGTCAGAAGGAAGCGGGCCAGCCAGAACTCCCGGTCTCCATCCATGATCCGACTGAGGGCTTCCTTTGCTGTGTGTACCATCCTTTCCGCCTGGCCATTGGTTGCGGGGTGGAAAGGTGTCGATCTTATGTGCCAGATCAGGTTCCTCTAGAGAAAGTCTTGGAACTCCGCCAACATGAAGGCTGTCCCATTTTCGGAGACTATTGTGTCCGGCAGCCCATGGGTAGCGAAGATACGGTGGAGGGACCTGATGACGGCCTTTGTGGAGGTGGTGGACACGGGGCTGATCTCCAACCACTTGGAGTAAGAGTCAACAGTCACTAAAAACAACAAAATCAATGTGAAGCCGGGACCATGGTTTGAGTTGACTCCCAAGGTTGGGTGGGTGCACTTGGCGGGTTTGTTCAGACTTCCTGGCAGGTCTGGCACCTCCCGATCCATGACTTGATCTTGGCATTGATCCCTGGCCACCACACATAGCTCCCCACCCCATGGGTCTTCATTCTTACTATGCCTGGATGTGCCTCGTAGAGTGCCTTGAGGACCCATTGTCTCAGGGTGCTGTGGACCATGACCCTGTCCCCCCACAGGAGACACCCTTTTAGGGCCAATCATTTGTCCTTGCGGGTGACAAAAGCCACAAACTCAGGGCCCAGGGAGGTCATGGGCCAACCACTCACCACCCAGCCCAAGACCCGGGAGAGGACGGGGTCATGGGCTGAGTGGGCAGTGACATCAGTAGCCTGTGGGGGGGGGTTCCAGGAGGCCCTCGAGCATCAGGACCCTGGGGGCAGGAGCAGGAGCGGCGTCAGTAGATGGGAGTGGCAGCTGGCTTAGGGCGTCAGCATGCCCCATCACTTTGCCTGGGTGATGTTCCAGGTGGTAATTGTAGCCCGCCAGGAAGAGGAACCAGCAGAGGATGTGGGGCGATAACACTTGGGGTGTCTGTTTGTCAGCAGGGATGAGACCGAGGAGTGGCTTATGGTCCATCGCTATGGTGAACGGGTGGCCATAAACAAAGTTGTGAAACTTCTTCACACCTGCCACTATTGCCAAACCCTCCCGGTCAATTTGCACGTAATTGCACTCAGCAGCCATCAATGTCCGAGAATAATAGGCCACTGGAACCGCCTGACCGTTGGAAAGGATGTGGTGCAGGACAGCGCCGACACCGTAGGGGGAGGCATCACATGCTAGGACTTCCGGCAGGGACTCGTCAAAGTGAGCCTCGTTGGAAATTAAGAGTGCCTTGACCCTCCTGAATGACGCCGCTTTCCTCAGGCCCTAGGCCCAGGGTGCCGACTGGTCCAGAAGGTGGTGGAGGGGCTCCACAACTGCAGCCTTGTGTGGCAGAAAGGCGTGGTAGAAATGTATGAGTCCTAAAAATGCCTGGAGCTCTGACTTGCAAGTGGGCGCAGGTGCCTCTACAATGGCTTTCACTTTGTCTCTCGCTGCATGGAGGCCGGACACATCGACCTTGAAGCCCAAGAAGTCCATCTCTGGCATCTCAAGGAGGCATTTCTCCCGTTTGACTTTAAGCCCAGCCGAATCGAAAAGGTGCAGGATGACGCAGAGGCAAGAGGCAAAATCATCTGAGGTAGCTGCGGCAATGAGGACATTGTCAAAAAATTGCATCACTCCCGATATCCCTTTCAACAGAGAGTCCATCAGCTGTTGGAAAATCCCCGGAGCCACACTCACCCTGAACTGTAACCACTTAACCCTAAAGGCCCCTCGGTGTGTGACGATGGTCTGGGCCGTGGCCTCATCCACTGGCAGCTGTTGTAAGCCTGAGCCAGATCTAACTTGCTGAAAATCTTAGCACCCGCTAGGGAAGCTAGGACATGGTTCACGACCGGGACAGGGTAGGAATGATTGTGGAGGGCCTTGTTCAATGTACATTTGTAGTCCACGCAGATGCGGATGTCGCCATTCGGCTTAACGAGGGTTACAATGGGGGGTTCCCAAATGGCGTGTGACACTGGTTCGAGGACCCCTTGTGCTACTAAGTGATCTAGCTCCGCATCTATCTTGGGTCTCAAAGTGAGCGGAGAAGTGCAGAACCGCATGCAGATGGGGGTCACCACAGGGTCTAGTTGTAGCAGAACCGCATGCGGATGGGGGTCGCCACGGGGTCTAGTTGCAGCAAGGGGGGCCTTGTAACATCCCAGAGCCCCATCAAACACCCTGGGAAACTCCCCACAAACCTCTGCAAAGTCTCGCGGTGCACATTTGTTCACCACCACCCCAATAGTGATGCCCAGCAGTGCGAACCAGGGCCCCCCCAACAGACTAACCAAGTTCCCTTCTACCACAACCAAGTCCAGAAAATGCTCGAACCCCCGGTAACGCACCCAGAAAGTCCATGCCCCGAATCGGAACTGCATTTCTCTGAAAGTCCACAAGGCTCAGAGGGGACGGCCACAGGTGGGGCCCCCCCATTGGGACAGAGTCTGTTCAGCATCTCCACCGAGATGATGGATGCCGCCGATCCCGAGTCCACTTCCATCAAGCAGGGGGATCCCTTGATCTGGACCTGAACTTGGATCTTAGGGGCGTAGATGTGTTGGGGAGGCGGAGTACCTGTAGGGAAGGCTGGCTGGTGATGTAGTAGAGGTCGTCTTTTCCTTCAGGTGTCTCATAGGTCACGGAGAATTGGCAGTGTGGCTGCAGCTGGGGTGGATGGTTCTGGTTGCCCTTGGATCTGCAGACGTGGGCGAGGTGTCCCTGTTTCCTGCATGTGTGGCAGTTGGCGTCCCAGAATGTGCACGACTTGCGCTCATGCGCCTCTCTGCAGCTCGCACACGGGGAACGTCAAGTAGGCTTACCGGGGTGTCTGGAGGCTCCGGCGGATCTCGTTGTCTTCCAGCAATGGGGTGTGCAGACGAGACGGACATCATCCTCGTCTGAGATTTCGGGCACCGATTCGGAGAGCACGATATGGGACGCTGTCAGTGGTCGGTCGCAGTGGGAGGCCTCATGTGAGATGGCGAGCTGGAGGGCCTTATTGAGTTTGATGTTGGATGTACCGATCATCTTTTTGCGAAGCTTCACATCGCTGATTCCCCAGGCGAACTGTGTTAAGAGGTTCTCCAGCCAGTTTGGTGTAGTGGTTAAGTGTGCGGACTCTAATCTGGGAGAACCAGGTTTGATTCCCCACTCCTCCATTTGCACCTGGCTGGATGACCTTAAGCAAGCCGTAGTTCTGATAAGAGCTGTTCTTGAAAAAGAGCAGTTTCTGTCAAGAGCTCTCTCAGTCCCACCTACCTCACAGGGTGTGGGGAGGGGAAGGGAAAGGAGTTCGTAAGCTGCTCTGAGACACTTTTGGGTAGTGAAGGGCGGGGTATAAAGCCAATCTCCTCTCTTCCTCCTCCTCTACCTTTGAGAAGTTGCACTCAGGGCTGGCTCACCCGCTAGGCGAACTAGGCATTTGCCTAGAGCGCGGGCCAGACCTTAGGGAACCAAACTGGACCCGCCCTTCCTGCCAAAGCCCGCCAGTCCCCGCCAAAAGCCCTGAATCTCCCTGACTACTGCTGCCACCTCTTTCTCCCTGAGTCTGGCAAGCACTGAGCTTGCCAGACTCGGGGAGAAAGAGGTGGTGGCAATGGCGGTCACCCGGTCTGGGAGGTGCAGGGGTTTTGGCGGGGCCGGGAAACTGCACCTGGCCCCGCCAAAACCTCTGCATCCAGTTCTGCTTTCATTGTGGGGGGAGGGGGCCCTGGATGGGGCACCGAACTGTGCCTCCACCCCTCCGTGCCCTCCCTGTCACCAAGACCGCAACTGCTGCCGCCACCGTGCAAGTTTGCAAATGTGAAGAAGGGGGGAATTTTCCCCACCCCCACCCTCCTCTGTGCCTTGTGTTCATGGAAGGCAAAGGCGCTCCTCCTCTCTGTTCCCCCATCCTTCCCCCCTCAGTCTCATTCGGATCATCTTCCAGGATGACTTTGCACAACCTCCCTCCCTCCCTCCCTCCCTCGTGATAAGTCTCCCATCCACCTGCCGGGGCTTCAGCACACAGGGCAGTGCATTTGGAAAGCAAAGAGCGGGAAAGGCCACGCAAGTTTGCAAATGTGGGGAAGAGGGGGATTTTCCCCCCATCCACCATCCTCCTCTGTGCCTCATGTTCATGGAAGGCAAAGGCGCTCCTCCTCTCTGTCCCCCCATCCTTCCCCCCTCAGTCTCATTCAGATCATCTCCCTGGACAGCTTTGCATGACCTCCCTCCCTCCCTCCCTCACGATAAGGGTCAGCGGTACTCCAACTTGTTGGGGGGGGGCTGCTGACTGCCCACCAAAGGGGACGGGCGGCAGAGGGCCTGAACCCGAAGGTCCCTGTCCCCCCCAGTGGAGCCTGCTGTGGGTGAAGTCCCCCCTTCTCCTTCAGAGGAAAGCAGAGAGAGAGAGAGCAAACAGCCTTTCAAATGCAGATTTCAAGCAACTCACCGTCACAGTGGTGCCTGGTGCCCCCCCTCCCGGGTGTGTTTCTGGGAGGTCTCCAGGCCCCACTGGGAGGTTGGCATGTGTGCTGGGGGGGGCACGGGCGCCACAAGCTAGCCTCGCCTAGGGTGCAGAAACACCTCGGGCCGGACCTGGTTGCACTCCATGGCATGCTGGCGCAGCACGGCCGTCTCGCTGGGCTTCTGGATGTACCCCTGGAATTCCATTCATTTGGACAGCGTCATCAGCTTGGGCATGAGGTACCTGGTCAGGGCAACTAAGATCTCCTTGTATGTACATTCGAGGATTGCCTTCGGGGCCAGGAGACTCTTCGCGAGCCGGATGGTGTGCATGCCACAAGAGTTGAGGAGGAGACCCCTTCTCTTGCCTGCATCGGTGATCTCATGGAAGGCGAGATGGCAGGTTAGTTGGTCCATTTACCAATCCCAGAGCTCAGGATGAGTGGGGTCGAAAACCTCGAGGTGTCCCTGAGTGGAGGCCATGACTCTAGCGTGGAGTGAGGGAGTGGTGTTCAGTGGCTGCTTGGGAGTGGTGCGGGGTGCGGTGGTGTTTCAGGAATGATGCTCGGTGCTGCGCTGGAAGGTTAGCCTGGCCTGCTCATTGGGATCCCATCCTCATCACCACTGAAAAGTACTTGGTTCGACGCATGGAGAACTCGACATGTGTTCAGACACGTTTATTGTACTTCCAAACAAAGACAAACAAATGGCCCTGCAAGGCCAACTATATACACACTCACCCGGCACACCCACAGTCCCATTGGAGGATTTGAATTTCCCGCCATAGGTCCTACTGGTGGATACTGGGTGAACCAGGATCCTGGGTCCCTTTTGTTTGGGGAAGCTAAGCCAAAAACAAGCAACCAGGTTGGCCATGAGAATGGTAACTGATCACTTCTCATGAAATCTTCTCTCAAATTCTGTTTCCAGTGATTGGACAGTTGCAAATATTCCCTTCTTGGGCAAGGAGATTGTGTGGGTGGTAGAGGCCTAGCTTCAAACATTTGTAGATGATAATATTCTGGACTCTGGCTTTCAAGACTGAACTAGACTTGCTTGGTCTAGTGTAAACCAATAGAGGTACCCCAGCTCTGCTGAATGTCCTGGATCTGTTTTGATCTCATGCCTATAGTATTCATATGTATCAGCTAGTGATATTGGAGGTGTAGTTCCTCTCCAGCCTGGCATATTGAACTCACAAGGTAGAGATAGAGGATTCTTTCTCTACACTATGGTGTTCATGCTATGGGTGTCCTTTGACACTCTTACATAAATCATCATCCCCCATAACCCCTCCCCTGGGGAGGCTGGGGAGTTGGAATTCTTTCTGCCATCTTATATAGGCTGGAGTTTTATAACATCGTTATAATGGACTACGGAAATTGCCTGCCATCATTAACAGAAATATGAATCACTAGCACTTTATATTGTTAAATGGGTTGTTTAATTGTTTTAATTGTTTAATGTATTGAGTATTTTATGTAATCTGCCCTGAGCCGGCTATGGCTGGGAGGGTGGGATATAAGTACGGTTAACTAAATAAATAAATAAATAAATATTTTTTTTGCTCTCAAAAAATATGTTGTTTTATGTACTGGTATTTACTGAATTATTTTAATCTAGTTTTAAATTGAGATTGTATATTTATTCGGTTGTAAACCACCCTGAGCCTTATTCTAGGGAAGGGCAGCCTAGTAAATTGAATTTAATAAGTAATAAATAAATACTGCATGGTTCCATTTTGTTCTCCATGCAATCAATACCTACATGAGATCACTTGGAGGAGACCATTCAGAGATTTGGAGCAGATGTCATCCATGTGAATAACACCTAGAGCCAGGGCTTTTTTTGTGGAAAAAGCCCAGCAGGAACTCATTAGCATAATAGGCAGAAACTTATTAGCATATTAGACCACACCCCTGACAGCTCATTGGCATATTAAGCCACACCCACATGTTACCAGAAGTGTGCTCATCCAGCCATACCCACCTTTTGCTTCTTATTCTGTTTACCTTGTTTATTGTCAAAACCCAGGGCTTTTTTGTAGCAGGAACTCCTTTGCGTGTTAGGCCACACACCCCTAATGTAGCCAATCCTAATGATTTTCTGCTGTTGGGTGTGGCCTATTATGCTAATGAGTTCCTGCTGGGTGTGGCCAACTTGGAAGCCAGCCGGAACTCCGTTCCTGTGCGTTCCTGCCCAAAAATAGCCCTGCCTAGAGCTATTTCTCCTTCTCATCCAATCAATGTAGGTCAGTGGATGTTCCAAGTTAGTGACAAGTAGGAATGGGCATGAACTGGCTCATGAACGTAAGTTCATGATGAATTTTGGCTGGTCTGTAGTTTGCTAACTGAAGTTCATGAACTAAAGAGCCTCTACAAACTTCCACGAATTTTAAAGGAGTTCATGACCTTTTGTGGCAGTTCGTGAAAGCAGAAAGCAAGGTTTTAAATGGCTTAGAGCCATCTTTGCTTTCTCCTCCCCATCACTTTTCAGAGGAAGAACCCCTGCCTTCTGCTCCCCACCAAAAGTGGTGGGGAGCAGAAAGCAGGGGTCATAAACTACTACGAACTGGTTCGGTTCACAAACCAAACTACACAAATGGGGTTAGTGTCCATTCCTAGAGACTAGAGTTGATATGGAAAACTAAGGCTGCAGTCACACACACTAAATAATCCACTTTCAATCCACTTGGAGCGTGCATTAAGAACATAAGAGAAGCCAATGTTGGATCAGGCCAATGGCCCATTCAGTCCAATGCTCTGTCACACAGTGGCCAAAAATACATTGAAAGTGTATTGAAAGTGGATTATTTACTTTGTGTGACCGCAGCCTAAGAAAATTGAACCCATACCATTCTCAGCTTTTAATTCAGTGGTTTGGATTCAGACTAAAATTTTTGCTAGCGGAAGGGGAGATATAATTACTGCCAATTTCCCATTCCTGCTACAGACTGCCAGTTTGCCCCCTTGCAATTCTTGAGAGTCCTCTGTTCCCCAGAAGCAGTACTTTGGGGGAGTCAATGGACTGCAGTGAGAGGCAGGAAAACAGGAAAGTTCTTGTGTATGAAAGAGGAAAGCCTCTTCTGTCAGCACTTGTAAGTACTTGGATTTAAAATAATACATTTTTAAAATTGTTGCCCAGCTGATTAGGAAAATTGCTTAGTTGATTTTCAAGGTTTTAAATCAATAAATCTTGCTGAGCGGGTTTTTTTCTTCTTCAAATGCTGCATTTTAATTAATAAGTTTTGTTTTTATTCCTTTTATTTTGTAAACTAACTTAAGCAGGTTCCTGGACAGGAAGCAGAATTTTTTAAAAATAATAATTAATTAATTAGTTAGTTGATTAGTTAACTGTTGCAGTGCTGTTTAAAACTGTGCTTATCAAGATAATAAGAAATATATTGTGCATACCAATCCCATACTCTCAATGACAGATCCCTCAGTTTTGTACATTCTACCTGTTGTTTCTGGAAAATAATGAAATTATAAATTTAAAAAAAGATCCCTCAGTTTCAGTTGTAATATTTTTTGTTCCATGGTCATAGGTTAAACTGTACATACAATGTAAAATGCTGCATTATTGATATGATTCTCTTTGAATGTCCTGTGTGGGAGTATTTTATTATTTATTTATTTATTTACTTCATTTGTGCCATACCGTTCTCCTCAGTGGGAACACAAGGAGGCTTATATCACTCTCCTCTGCATTGTTTTGTCCTCACAACAGTAGGTTAGGCTGAAAGACTGTGACTGGCCCAAGGTCACCCAGTGAGCTTCCATGGCATGATTCAAACACAGGTCTCCCAGATACTAGTCCAACACTCTTAACCACTATACCACACTGGCTCTCAGTGTGACTTGGAATGTTCAATAAGCACATATTCTCCAGCTCTACTTGTTTAGCAAATATGCCGTTGAATCCTATCATATGTGAACAGGTGCTTGGACAAGTGGATTTTCCAGGCCTTCCCATTACCCAGCAGCCCCTGCATGCAGCCCCAAACCTCTACTGGTCCCTTACCCTTAATAGAAGGTCTTTAGGGTGCACTGGAGGATGCTGGTCCCTGGAAGCCCTGTACAATATGTGTACCACCTGTTGGTATTACCAGTTTTAATACATAATGTCTTCCATATATACCCATTTTGGCTGGCAGAGTACAAGCTTTCTTGCATGGTTAACAGAGCAATCAACTTTGTTACCTACTGAGTTCTGAAGCTCTGAAAAATTATACTGATTTGAAGTAAGATTTGTGTGATATACTTTAAAAATATGCATATTTGTAGAAGTGTATTTTCACTTTGAGACTGAAATGTAAATCTAGAAAGTTTCAAAACTCTTTAGTAATCGCATGCAGTACTTCTTCTAAGAACTCAAAGTACTTCCTGTCCACTGCCTCAGTAACTCTTACAACATTGCTGTAAGGTGAACCAGAGTTGTTATTCATTCCTGTATCACTGATTGAGCACTGAAGCACACCTAAGCCCAAACAGTGAGTTCACAGCTGAGGTAAAAGGTAACCTGGGGCTTCAATTTCCAGCCTGACAAAGGGAGCTCTGACTCTGGGAAGCTTATACCCTGAAAATCTTGTTGGTCTCTAACATGCTACTGGACTCAGATCTACTTTCCAGGCTGTAACTCATGCTCTGGGGTTGCATCAGTAGTCAGTGGGGATGCCACCACTGGGCATCCTGCTTTTTCATTCCCCTTGCTCTCTAACACTTCTAAGACAAGAACATGGGCTGCCATTTAACTAATGCTCAAAATACGTTTGGTGCCCTGATGTTGGCAATAGCATTGCACATTCTGGCGTCACTTTCCCACTAACGGAGCACCCTAACCTGAAAGAGATGCTTGGTGAGGTTGGCACTAGGGTGTCGGGGGGGCAAGTAAGAGGGTCACTCCCCTCATTCCCTAAATAGTTGTTATAGATGTCCACCCCTTCTCTGTGGTTGAAAACACTGCTTTTGAAGCCTGCTCCAGGATGCCTATCCCTAGTACACTCCCTGTCATGAGTCCACCAGGGCTCAGCAATAGTGAGAACTCCTCAGGAGAAGAGGAGCCCCATGTAGCCAGCCTTAACAGAAGCTGACCAGCAGGAAAATGAGCTACAGGCTTGTCAGAACTAACAACTAAGAGCTGATACAGAGCCATGGACACCCTCCAGCCCTGATTCAGCAGGTGAACCTCAGTCGTCCATTCCCAGCCCACCAGTATCACCTACACCCTTAGAGTGCCACAGATAGAGGCAGAGAACAGAGCTACAGACAAGACAGCAAAGTGCATGCCTCCTGGTCCAATTCCAGCTGCTTGCTGATAACAAAGATGAGTAGTTGCAGGATTGCTTCTGAGCAACTGGTTGTAAGCATGACCCTTAGGTGTAGGCCTATCAAACCAGCCAAGAGATGCTGTTAGGCATGGATGCAACACATATGATAGATTGCTAAGCCACCAACTCTGCCTTGCCTGACTTCTGAACCTTTGACCTTGGACTGAACAACTCTGCTTTGTCTGACTTCTGGCACCTGATACTCAGAGCCTGCAAACCAGTATGCACCCCCTGCTCACACCACACTGAGCAGGACCATGTTGCCCTCATTGTACAGGGATGCCAGGGACCATGTGAAGGCACAGTTGTCCCACACTCATGGGAGAACTGTGCACTTCACATCCAACATCTGGACCTCCCCTCAGGCACACGGTGCATATCTGTTATTGACTGCTCATCCAGCAATGTTCTGGGTGAGGGTAAGGAAACTAGTGTTAGGCAGCGTGAGGACTGCCAGTCTGGCTATTGCCAGGCTCTGCTCCATTCCAAAGTACTTGGTGGGACACACAGAGTGAACAACGTATTAGCCACCACTGAAAAACAGTTAATGGCAGGCATAGGCAGGGACCTCTTCATGGGCTTCATGGTGACCAACAGTGACATGGACATGAGAGCTTCTGTGTATTGGGCTGGCCTTCATTCAGATGGGCTAGCAAAAGTGCCTGTCCAACCTGCACTTATGAGTGTTCTGCTGGACTTCTACTGCCCTAGTTTCTGCCCCAAAAATCATTTAAACCCTGCTGGGATTCTCTGGTGTGACATTGGTTAGTTCTATTGGGTTTCACTGGTGCCACATTGGCACTGGGTTGTGCTGCTGATCACTACTGCACTGGTTCTGCTATCCTTGCAACCCCCCTCCCCCTCACATGGATTATGATTCTGTTCTTGACATCAGTCCTGATGACCTGGCATTTACCACAATGGCACTGGTTTCTGCTGCTGGGCACTATTGCACTGGTTCTGCAGTCCTTGTAGCCCCCCATCCCCCTCACTTTGATTGTGATTCTGTGCTTGACATCAGTCCTGTTGAGCTGGCAATGTTCCCGCTAAGCTGAGTTGGTATGAGCTAGCTCACAGTTTTTTAGCCTCTGGCTCAACATTTTTGCTCCAGAGCAAACTAACTTATACAGCAGCCAAATCACTTGCTCACAACTTTAATGCCAGTAGCTCACAAAGCAGAATTTTTGCTCACAAGACTCCACAGTTTAGGCTGGCATTTGCCACAATGGCACTGGTTTCTACTGCTGGGCACTAGTAAATTGGCACTGGGTTCTGCTGCTGGAAACTAGTAGGTTGGCACTTGGTTCTGCTGCTGAGCACTCTAGTATAGG
>NW_015172588.1:407451-411653 GCF_001447785.1 Gekko japonicus
ATAATAAAAATGAATAGATTTAATAACAGCTGTAATGCAAGTGAATGAAGTTTTACCAAACAAAAATGGGGGGGGAAAGGTGCCCACACCTAGACTTCATATGAGCAGCAGTTTTCTCTTGGAACATGTACCATGGATGTGCAG
Source organism: Gekko japonicus (assembly GCF_001447785.1). Classification (NCBI taxonomy): domain Eukaryota; kingdom Metazoa; phylum Chordata; class Lepidosauria; order Squamata; family Gekkonidae; genus Gekko; species Gekko japonicus. The sequence goes on from NW_015172588.1 coordinate 407,596, forward strand.
ATTCAGTGCAGCAAGCTATAAGACCAATGTCAGGTTGGGGGCGGGGCTGGGCAAGATACCCTCCAGTGTTCTCCCCAATAAACATGCCTCCAGTGCCTCATTGCATCCCTCCCCAGTGCTGGTGGTCAGCAGAGAATTGCTGCTGTGCTCCCTCCAGCATTTCTGAGATCGGAAACTGGGAGATTGTCAAAGGCGCTTCCCCCATTTCCTAAGAACAGGAGATAGGCCAAGTATGGTCGTAGGCCCTCTCAGTACGCAGCCATGCCAGTCCCTGATGTTGGCTCTGGCAAATGATCCTAATAATCTCTTAGGAGCACAAGATTATCCAGCAATCCTTCTATATGTGTCTCATAACTTGAAAGAAAGCACTCCATGATCTTTTCCCCATAAGACTTTTCCCATGGAATGGTTTTAAGCTTTCATTTCAACATGCTTCAAACTGTATTGGCATCTGTTTCTCTGAGGCTGCCCTCATACGATGACGACGACGACGACAATGACAGGCATGTAAAAGTACCCCTCACAGGATTTTAGACAGTCCCATTTTACTGTCCACAACAGCATCTTTGGGAAGTCATTCTACACAAATCTTTTCCTCCTTTGCATCTAGTCAGAAATGCATTGACTAGTCATTAGTCATAATAAAACTGCCCACACAGTGATAAGTACATTTATGGTTGCCGCTTTAAAAAAAAAACTGGCTTGCTTCAAGCATATTTTCTTGTGTAAACTGACTTTTGATGGGTACTTACAAAGCTGTACGAAGCTGCTTTAAACCAAATCAGAGTACTGCTCCATCTAGCTCAGTATTATTAATTCTGATTGGCAGCAGCTCACCAAAGCCTCAAGCAGGGGAAGGTCTTTCCCAACACCTGCGGCCTGAGATCCTTAAAGACAGTACTAATGGCAGAACCGAAAATCTGCTGTATGCAAATCATGTGCCGTATTTGTGAGCTGTGACCCCACCCTATTGGTCTGCAACCATCACCATGTCAAGGCTATTTTGGTCTAGTTTAATCATGTAGCACAAGGGATTAATGGAGGGATAAATTCTTTGCTAGAGAGCAAAGCCTACAACTCTAAGTTAATAAACATTTGGCTAACCAGTGATTTGGGCCCATTTATTATAATATGAAAACTAAAATCTAGTTTATTTTAACAGCACATGCTGAACCCACCAAAAGATAAGTTTTCCTGAGATAGTTAAAATCAGCCTGGCTTGTTTCACATAAACAGCATCCCACAGGGCTGATACAAGTTGCCACTTATCCAGTTCTGTAGAGTTGCCAATCCTGGATTGGGAAATTCCTGGAGATTTGGGGGCAGAGCCTGGGAAGGGCAGATTTTGGGGGTGGGAGTAAGTTCAATGGGGATGTGATGCCACAGAGTCCACTTTCTGAAGTTGTTGTTTTCTCCAGGGGATCTTTGTATTCTGGAGATCAGTTGTAATTCTGGGTGAACTCCAGGCCCTATCTGGAGCTTGGCAACCCAATATGGCAGGAGACCTGCTGACAATGTTCCCTATCTCCTCACTCTTGTGGGAGGAAATGAGGGGAAACAACCAAAACTGATGCCTGGGCATCATTTCCTGTTTCAGAACAAGAAGTAACATCATAACTGAGAGCCAGTTTGGTGTAGTGGTTAAGTGTGCGGACTCTAATCTGGGAGAACCGGGTTTGATTCCCCACTCCTCCACTTGCACCTGCTGATGTGACCTTGGGTCAGTCGCAAGCTCTGGCACAGCTGTCCTTGAAAAAGAGCAGTTTGTGTCAGAGTTCTCTCAGCCCCACCCACCTCACAGGGTGTCTGTTGTGGGGAGGGGAAGGGAAAGGAGTTTGTAAGCCACTCTGAGACACCTTTGGGTAGTGAAGGGCGGGGTATAAATCCAATCTCTTCTTCTCTTCTTCTCTTCATAACACTGTAGAGGAAACTTGAGGGTTCAAATGATGATCTATTGAATATTGCAAGTATTTCAGAGGTCTTTGGGATTTTCCAGGAAAAGTTGGCAAATTGTTAACCACTAAGCAGAATTGTAGAAACAGGTGTTTTATATTCAATTTAATTGACAGTAGAGGAATTTTCTAATAAGCAGGTGTTGTAACTCAGTTAGACTCTTAATTAGAATGGTACCAACCATCCTGGCTAATGACCTGTCATAGTGGAGATTTATGACCAAACTCTCTGCTTCAAAGAGAACTAAGTTCAGAAATTCACTATGATCTTTCAAGTAGCTTTAGCTATAAGAAAAAATCATACTAAACTCTCCTTTCAGTTTAAAATGCTTTAAATATTGAATTAGTGGAAATCTTAAAGGAATATATACGCAATGTACCTGCCTTTTAACAGCTTATTATTTTAAGGACTGTTTGTTTGCTTAGAGAAATAGTTTTAAGCTGGTGATGCACAGTGAAAAGGAATTTTATAATCGCTTAAGATGTCAAGATGATTAATTGAGTTAAGTACAATTATACTTTCTGTAAAAAGAGATTTAAGCCTGAAAAACCCTGTTCTTATTAGTCTGTCAGTGTGTGATCAGACACAACTGCGGGTGAGTCAGGGAGGTTGTGCCTTTTCCCCCCATGAGCTGAAATGAGGGTTCGATGAATCACACCTCCACACTGAGGGCTCCACACTGAGGACTCCTTATGGAGTTTGAGATGATGTGCATAGTCCGACAGGTGGGGGGGACAACAGTAAGGAGTCAGGATGGCCTGATCAGACCATCCTGATGCCATGAGAGTGCGCTGGAGAGATCAGATATGGGAAAGTCTGTCCATGGTCCATCGCAACCCGTTTACTACCAGATTTTCCCTGGTGTCTTTTACTTCTGCGACAGTGCCGAACAGGTTGCCGATGGCTGCGGGGCGCTTCCTAGAGGTTGTTGTCTGATTGCGCCCTTTAAATCTGCCCAGCATTCGCACCTATGTCGGGACTAATTGTGCGTATGATTGCAGCCTAAGACTAGCAAACTGCTAACAAGTAAGAAGTTGGGAAATGGCAAAACATTTCCAGAAGTTTATGAAGTCACAGAAATCAATTATGGACACCTGTCAATTAAAAAGGCTAATTAACAGGCCAATTAAGAACTTATGTTATACAAGAAGGACTCCTACTGGCCAAAGTAAAACAGCATATTTTACAAAACTAGATGTTTTAATTTAGAGTTTAAAAAGCTTTATAAAATTCAATAAAAATCTTTTGATGGATCAAGATGAAGAATAATAGGTGTTTCAATGTTTCTACAAAAGCTTTATGTCATAGGCCACTTTGTAACAGTAGAAAGTGCATATAAAGAGTTTAACTTTTAAAATAGTACTATAATTTTGTATTTTTCCATAATTCAATGTATCGTTTATATATATTTTAGTAGAAATAACCCATAAAATAATATTAAGAATGCTGTTATACACTTATATGTATGTATCCAGGGGTCTTTTGGTGCCGGAGCACGCCGGAGCACTGCTCCGGCAGCCCAGGAGCCGGCACAAATGGTGCTGTGGCAAGCCCTGCCCCCAGCTCCCAGTACAGAAGTGCTGGGACTGGGCGAAGCCTGGAGAGCCCCACAGCCAGGTCCCCTGGGCCCACACCAAAGCGCTGGGGCCAGGGGAAGCCCGGAGAGCCCCGCAGCTGGGTCCCCCAGGCCCGCGCAAAAGCACTGGGGCTGCAGGAAGCCCAGAGAGCCCCGCAGCTGGATACCCCAGGCCTGCGCAGAAGCGCTGGGGCTGGGGGAAGCCCAGAGAGCCCCACAGCCGGGTCTCCCGGGCCCGCGCAGAAGCACTGGGGCTGGGAAAAGCCCAGAGAGCTCCGCAGCCAGGTCCCCCAGGCCCGCACCGGAACGGTAAGTAAGGGATCCATGGGGTTGGGGGTGGCGGGGGCTTGATGGGGGGAGCCTCCCTCCCTCCCTCCCTCCATCTCTTTGCCATCTTTCCCTTCTTTCCTTTTCATTCCCTCCTTTTCTTTCTTTCTCTCTTTCTCTTCCCTTCCTTCCTTCCTTCCTTCCTTCCTTCCTTCCTTCCTTCCTTCCTTCCTTCCTTCCTTCCTTCCTTCCTTCCTTCCTT
>NW_015172588.1:411668-460351 GCF_001447785.1 Gekko japonicus
TCTTTCCCTCTTTCCTTCTCTCTTTTTATCCCCTCTTTCCTTCCTTCTTTTCTTCTTCTTTCCTTCTCTTTCTTTCCCTCTTTCCTTCCTTCTTTCCTTCTCTCTACTCTCTCTCTTTTCTTCCCTCTCTCCTCCTTCTGTGGCCCAACTCTAGTGGTTTCTGTGGCCCCCAACCCCATGGTTTAAAGTTTAAACCCCTTCTTTCTTCGCTCCCCCCCCTGCAGGCCAGCTGGGGAAGGGAAGGGGAGGCTTTTGAAGATGCCTCCCCCATTTAGCTTCCCCTTCTGACATCACTTCTGGTGATGTCAGGGGGCATGGCATATGCTAATAGCCTAGTAGCCCGTTAGCATACCATATGCTAATGAGCTTCTGCAGCTCCTTTTCTAATAAAAGACCCCTGTATGTATCAATATAAAGGAACCATTTCTGTAACAAAACGAATAGATTTGTACTAAGAATGAACTAAGCCTGAAAAGTTCATTCAAAGGTAAATCAAGTCTGTGAAAATGGCTGAAGATGCATTCATCATTTTTAATGTGATGAACACCTGCATTGTAAGACTGAAACACAGCCAGGTAGCCTCTTGTTTGTCAAACACTTGAAAAATGATTGTTCAAACAAAGAAAACCAAACTGAGCATGTGCAAATGTCAACAATGACGTAAAGTTGGGAGGAGCATATAAGCATATAAGCAAGATCCCTGCTGTTACTCACTAGACATTTGAGCTGAATTTTTGGCTGTAAGATGTCCCTTATTTGAATAAAACTTTTTTCTACCCTTTACTGCCTGGAATTGTCTGTCTCACTGTGTGGTGTATTGGCTAGCCACACAAGTCAAAGAACCTTAGCACCCTCAGGACATTGCCTTCAACACTCTAGGTATTTTAAGATTTCTATGGTTTTTACAATAGAAATTTTGAAAGATTCTGAGGGTATGATGTCACTTCCTGTTCCAAAACAGGAAGTGACATTCCAGAAGTTGTCACTCACCAAGGCATTTTCAGAGAAGGCTTGCCTTCTTGGTGGCAAAGGTGCAGCCAGTGTCAGTCGGGTTACCAACCTCAAGGTAGAGCCTAGAGTTACAACTGTTACAACTGATCTCCAAACTACAGAGATCAGTTCTCCTGGAGAAAATGGCAACATTAGAGGGCAGACTCTATGTTATACCATAGAGTCCAGGAGAAACTGATGTCCTAGGTTGTTATGCTGAGCTCCCTCCCTCAGCTCCCTCTATCCCCAGATGCTCTCCTTCTCCAGTTTCTGCACAAATATCAGAGCATTGCCCCTACGTTGCTGCATGATTACTTCACTTCTGAGTCATGTTGGAAGTGACATAGACATGTCTCTGCAATGTTGGCTGGGCCTCCCTCCCACTCTGAGTAAGTCCCCGCCATCCCACCAGTTGCCAGGTGTGACCTGGTAATCCTCGGATTTCCCCAAGACAGAGTTACCAACTAGGGTTGCCAACTCTGGGTTGGAATATTCCTGGAGATCTGGGGGTGGAACCTGGATAGGGAAGGGACCTCAGAGAGGTATAATGCCATATAGTCAACCATCCAAAGCAGCCATTTTCACCAGAGGAACTGATTTCTGTAGTCTGCAGTTCAGTTGTTATTCTGGGAGATCTCCAGGCCCCACTTGGAGATTAGTAAAACTATTAGCAACTCTTAACTGTAAAATGTGAAGTAAGCCATAAAATAGGCCTCTCTTCCTATTTGTATACATTGGCTCCTGTTTTTAAAATTCATTTGGGGTATTTACCTCTCTCCTTTAAGTGCCTTCATTGTGTTTTTCCCATGATCTCTGTGCTCTTCAGGAATTTTTCTTGTACTTATACCAAAAATCTCTTCATCTGGTTTTCACTTTTATCTCTTTTCTTTGACAGCATGATACTCTGGAATTCCTTACCATCATACACATAAACTCTGCTTTATTTAGTTTTTAAACTGTGTTCCCAAACTGTTGTTTTGATTCCCTGTTTAAGCATTTTATGCAAATGTTAATCTGCCATTCTGTCTGATCAGTTTTGGATGTCACCCCCCTACCCTTGTACTCCTGGCTTCTTGTTACTCTTGTTCTCCTCTGGGATCATTTTTCCTTTCTCTCCTTCCTTCTTTTCCCTCCTTATCCTTAATTTTATCTATAAGATTGTAAAGATTACCTTTTACTGTTCCTTACTGTTCAACTGGGAGCTGCGGTGGCTCAAGTGGTTAAGACGCTGAACTGCAGGCTGTGGAAGGTCAGTAGTTCAGCAGTTCGAGACCCGAGTGTGCCGCATGACAGAGTGAGCTCCTGTCTCTAGTTCCAGCTCCTGCCAACCTAGCAGTTCGAAAGCAAGAAATTGCAAGTAGATAAATAGGTCCCCCTACGGTGGGAAGGTAACAGCATTCCATGCGCCTTGGTGTTTAGTCATGCCGGCCACATGACCACGGAAACGTCTTCGGACAGCGCTGGCTCTTCGGCTTTGAAACGGAGATGAGCACTGCAACCCTAGAGTCGGCCTCGACTGGCTTTCGAGCAAGGGAACCTTACTGTTCAATTGTATCAAAAATCATTATCATTACCCCTGTATTTAACAGTTAACTGGTTGGTCCCCATGAGGATGACAAAAGGCAAACAACCAGGCCACCCACAAACAAAGTAGACATGCTCTGTATTCCTGGTGCTGGGGGGGGGCAACAGTGGGAGGGGTCCTAGTGTCCTGGCCCTACTGCTGGACCTCCTGATGGCACCTGGTATTTTTGGCCACTGTGTGACAGAGTGTGGGACTGGATGGGCCATTGGCCTGATCCAACATTGGCTTCTCTTATGTTCTTATGAAATGCCATTAAAGCAGTGGCAATGTTGATGCTATCCTTGAGCTGTTTACACAGTAATGTGTCCAGCCTCAATTATATGTAGCTGGTTTCCCCCCCAGACATTTCTTTAGAAAGGCTGAAGAACATTTGATTGGGATTTATAAAGAAACTTGGGGAAAATGAAAACTACGTTTTAGGGTGCATTTTCTTTTCAGGAGATTACAATATCATGACCTGTGTTATAGCTAATGGTTGCAAATCAGTGGGGGTAAAATATTTAAGACTTGATTTCTGTGCAGATTATGCCAATCATGGGAAATCTCCTAGTTCACACCACAGATTCATAGTGGTTTCTGATACGACTACAGAGACCCTCCACCCAAGTGACCAATTCAGATGGTAAGTAGTTTATAATCATTATGGCAGCAATGTGTAGCAATCAGAAGCATTTGTGGAACTATAAAGTATGAATTTAACCTTATTCCAGTGTAAATGAGTTATGAATTGAGGCACTATACCTATTGACTCTCAACATTCAAGGACTGGGGCCACTTGGCAAAATATAACAAATGTGACAGTGGGTATGCACAGAATTCTTTTGTATCAGGCAAGGAGTTTATACCTACTTCTTGGAATTTTAAACACTGGTAAAGGTCATTTAAAACTTTTCAGAGACCTGTTTCAAGCCTCTGAGATACATTAAGCAGAGTCTAAATTCGGAATAAATTCTACCAATTTAACTTTATGAAATGAAGGTAAGACAGCCCAGATTGTTGTCTGGGGCATCATATTCATGAAGACAAGGTTCAGTTGGATTTACAGATCTAATGCCACATGACTTGTCAAACTGAAAAAATGTCTCCCAGTTCATTGCCCTCTGTGTGAATCTATAGGTTACTACTCAGAACCAAATTGCATCTTTAATGCTCCAAATCTCCTGAGAGTTCTTTCTGTTACTTAGGAACCTTTCACAGTTATTCTGGCACGCCATTGTCTGATTTCATTTGAACAGTAGCAGGTGCTCGCGGGCTTTAAAAAGCATCTACAACTAAGTGAAACCAAAGTTCCCAAGTGCTCCAGGGTATGATTCAGCTTGGGACCATGGTGTGGGGTATGGAGGAGCTTTAGCCTTCCTTCCCATGTTGTTTGCCCAAAATGGCTTGGAGGGCCTATTTGCCCCACTGAGGGGTTCCGTGCTCAGTATTCAGTGCACAACCTGACTTATGAGTAAATGTAACATCTAGTTTGGGACTCAGGAGGGTCTTTTTATACAGGGCAGGGTTCCCCAAGGGAGTTACCTGTGGTCACCATGGCACCCACCAGTACTTCACTTGGAGCCTGCTGAGCTTTTCAGATAGTGAGCCAGGCCACGGTAAAGCAGGGCTTGTTCTTGGCTATCCGCATTCAAATGAAAGGGTTAACAGCTGCAGCTACTAGAAGGGATAAAACATGGGGTTTCCTTAGTCACTGTGTGATTACAACCCCCTTGGGCTTTCTTCCTTCCCCAGTGGTACAAGGAGGGAAGAAATCCATTTGCTCCTGCTTCTTGCAGCAGTCATTTTCTTAGAGTACTGCTTGAATTCTGTAATTTCTGTTTTATTGCATTGTCGAATGTATGTATTGCACTGCAGTGATTGCTTTGTTCTTTAATATTCACCTGGACTCAAAGGTGGACTATAAATGAAGTAAATAAATAACAAATAAATCAGATGCATCTGATCAGGTTGTTGAAGGCTTTCACGGCCAGAGTTCATTAGTTGCTGTAGATTTTCAGAGTTGTGTGGCTGTGGTTTTGGCATTGTAGAACCTGACGTTTCACCCATAACTGTGACTGGCATCGTCAGAGGTATAACACAGAAAGATGGAGTACATCTGACAATAGCACTACAGATAAGATTAGAATTTCAGCAGCCAATCCACATACAAAGAACCTCCTCAGGAAACAGGAAACCTCCTCAGGAAGCAATCCATATACATAAGAACCTCCTCAGGAAAGCGCCTCCATTAGCATGTTCATAGCCTGGGGAACTCCTACAAGATAATGACTCGGCCCTACCCCACCTTCTGGAGTAGATATAAATTACCTGCCTACCATTTTTCTTCTCACCTTGACACAGAGAGTACTCTATCTTTCTGTGTTATACCTCTGACGATGCCAGTCACAGCTACTTGCGAAATGTCAGGTTCTACAATGCCAAGACCATGGCCACAGAACCCGGAAAATCTACAGCAACATCTGATCAGGGTTGCCAGCCCCCAGTTTCCAGCAACGGTGCCCCTGCTTTGATCCACTGCCGGCCAGCTGGCCAGTGCGGAAAACCCCACCCCCACCCCCACACAGGGACTTTGTTGTGTAATGTCCCTGGCACGATGACATCACCTGGAAGTGACATCATTGTGTCCCCAGCAATGCTCTGGTTTTGGGACAAACTCAATGGTTTTGAAGCCAAAAACCATAGAGTTTTTACCCTAAAACCAGAGCATTGCAGGTCCCAGAACATCCCCCCCCCCGAAAACCCCATGCAGTAATGGTGAGAGGACCTGGCAACCCTACATCTGATGAAGTGAGCTCTGATGTGTAAAAGTTGATGCTGGAATAATGCTACTGTACTTTTTCTGACTCAGTAGAGGAAACCATGGCCCTCCGTTTGCAATACCTGAGTCAGGCTGTTGATGATAGGTTGTTTTGGAGCTTACCATAAGTTAGAAGTGACTTGAAGGCAAGTAACACACACATTCTTTCTTATGTGGTTTCCTCCACAGGTATATGAGGGAGTTTCAAGTGTTGTGAAAAGCCGTTGTATTTTCTTTAATGTACTGGGTGACTCTAGAAGAAGGTAAGGCATATAGACTCTTAACAAAGGCCCAGCATGGAAAGGTGAGACTTGGGGATGGGTGGATTCTACTTTTGATTAATTTGTTTTAGAACTGTAAGTTAATAAGTAAAATATCATCACTGATATCCCTCCAAGAAACAACTGGAGGAAAGGCATGGTAATTTTCATTTCCAAATGAGACACCATCAAACAAAAGACCACTACAGAAATTAGGCATGCCGTTTACTGGTATCAATAAGGGAAGCTCCTGGGGAAAGGGGGGGGACTCAAAATGCTTTATAGGAGATCTATGGTATTCTAGTATAAGAGCAGCTCTTCAAAATCTAAGTTACCCTTTGAAATAAGGGACATCTGGCATTCCTAAATGTGTCCCAGGAAGGCTGGATGTGCTGTGATATGTAAATCATACCAAAGATGATTTCCCCCCCCCCACTCCGGTTTCCAAGCACACTTAAATTTAGTGTCTCAGAAGCATTTCATTTAGGCTTAATAAAAGTTATGATGTGTTGATTAAATACCAGCTGATGGCTGAAAGAGTGTTCAGTAAAGTTTATAGGGCTGCAGGCTGTAAATTTTGTTGCCACCTAATTATTTGGTCTGACTTTAGTATCCAGTAACAGAACCCAACCCATGCATAAGGGGAAGGGGAGGGGAAAGTGAGAGGGTAGGATGGCCTGGAATGCTTCGCCCTGTATTATAGTTCTGTATCTAATCAGCAAGTGAAGGATGCTGAAGCCTTCATTTCCAGCAGGAACACAATGAACTTTTTTTGTCCTATTTATCAATGGGCACGTGCAGATTGTGCTTGTAGAAGATCGCCAACAGAAGGCAAAGGCTACAATCCTATGCATCCTTATCTGACAGCAAGCCCCACTGCATACAATATAACTTACATGTGCGTAAATATGCATAGAAGTGAGTTGTATTATTGCACCTAACATCCTCTCAAGGTGCAACACATTCCATAGAATTCAGGGCCTCTTACCCAGCAGGGTCCAGCAAGCTATGCCTTCTGCTTGCCTGGATTGTTTCCCATCTGTTGCAACATGGGATGGCTGAGTTGGCCACGCTTGCATACCACCATGTGGAAGCCTAGGGTTAGACACTATTACACATCCAATCTGGACATTATTATTTATTTTAGACATTTGTATCCCTCTTTTCCTCTCCAGTGGGGAACCAAAATGGCTTACTCATTCTGCCTTCCTCCATTTTATTCTCACAACTACTCTACAAGATAGCTTAGGCTGAGAGACAGTGACTGGCCCCAGGTCACCCAACAATGGATAATGATGAACCAGGGAATACCAGTGCTCCTGGGGAGGGGAAAGTATAGCAGTGGGACCAGGCAGAAATGGAAGGGAAGGAGGCAGAGAAATAGAGAAGCTCGGCCACCTTCCAGCCTGCATCCCATCCCAAAGATGGCCGGGCGAGGATTAAAAACCCCCCTCCGACATTGGTGTTGTGCAACGTGAGATCCATAAATAATAAGACCTCAGTCCTTCATGACTTCTTGCTGGAGCAGGATGCGGACCTGGCGTGTGTGACTGAGACCTGAGTGCAAGATGGGGAGACAGTTGCTCTTTCCCAGTTGGCTCCTCCTGGGTTCTCGGTCCTCCACCAATCTTGGACTAAGGGGCGGAGGGGAGGAGTGGCTCTGTTCATTCAGGAGACTTACTCCTTCAGGGCGCTCCTGATGACAAGGCTCGCAGACATTGAGTGTGCCAGCTTTGTGTGGGAAGCTGGGGAGAGTTTTGCTGTTTGGCTGGTGTACCAACTGCCCAACACACCGACCAATAGCCTTTCATCCCTGGTGGAGACCGTGTCGGGCTGGGCATTGGAGCACCCTACACTGATAGTCCTGGGTGACTTCAGTGTCCATGCTGATGATGCGGCTTCCTCACAGGTGGTGGACCTGGTGTCGTCCATGGCTGCCCTCGGACTCTCCCAACACGTAACAGCTCCCACCCACAGAGCCAGTCACATGCTTGATTTGATCTTCACTGCGGGGGTTACAGTGGACTGGATTACTGCAATGGCAGTTCCACGGTCAGACCACCATGCCCTGAAGGTCCGAGTGAATCTGTCACCCCAACCCTGTTTGGGCAGCGAGCGTATTTTAGCTTGCCCGCGGAGCCAAATGGACCCTTTGCCGCTTCAGATGGCCCTCCAGGAGCCAATGCCCCCTGGCAGCTCGCTAGATGAGCTAGTTGAGGACTGGCATGGCCGACTCTCAACAGCCATTGACAAGATTGCTCCCAGATGCCCTCTGCACCATCACTCTAGGCTGGCTCCCTGGTATACCCAGGAGCTGAGGCTGATAAAGTAAAGGCTCTGACAGCTAGAGAGACAGTGGTGGTGGGCTCGCGATGAAGCAACAAGAACATCCTATAGGACGTTTATGAGATCCTATGAGATATAAAGAAATATCTATGTCATCCTGGAAATTTTTATGGAAAAATGCAATGAAAATATCAATGTGTAATAATTTAAAGGAAAATTGTTTTAAAATGATGTATAGATGGTATATGACACCAAAAAAGATTGCAAATATAAGTAGTAATATATCAAAAAAATGTTGGAAATGTAAAAAAATAGAAGGTTCTTTTTACCATATGTGGTGGACATGTGATAAGACTAAAAATCTTTGAACTGAAATCCATGCAGAGATGGAGAAAATTGTGAAATGTAAATTTAAGAAAGAACCTGAAATACTACTTTTGGGACTTAAAATGGAAGAAGTTAACATAGCAAAAAGGACTTTGATGTGGTATATGATCACAATGGCTAGAATGACTTATGCTCAATGCTGGAAACAAGAGAAAACTCCAGAAATTGGGGAGTAGATAAAAAAACTACTTTTTATGGTTGAAATGGACAAAATGACAAGGAAGCTTAAGAATCAAGAAGCAGAAGAATTTTTTGCAGATTGGAAAGACTTTAAAGAATATTTAGAGAAATATTGGGAGGTAAAAAAGAACTTACTTTGCTTTGATCATTATTAGAAAAAAAGTGTTTAGAAACAAGTGTAAAAAATATGTTACCTGTAGGCTTTTTAAGTACCGAGTAAGGAGATAAAGGGGGAAATATATGTTTGGGCTGGAGGTTGGAGCACTGTGGGAAGTCAGAAGGGGTGGGGAAACAGGAGAAAAGGATGTATGATAGTTAAAAATGTGATATATGTTTGACCTATTAATATATCCTAATAAAATTGGGTTTTTTAAAAAAAAGCTGCAAAGAGAGTTCTACGCAGCCACAATTGCGTCTGCAAGCTCACACCCAGCACAATTATATAGAAATTGGGGTCATTTGGGGGGGGGACGCCATCCCCCCGGGTGAGGTGCGGGAAGGCGGGGCCTGGAGCTCCCTGCTGGTGCGTGCTGGAGGTCGCCGCCGGCTGTGGGGAGGACACACTTCTGGTGATGTCAGGGGGTGTGGCATATGCTAATGAGTTATGCTAATGAGTCCCCCTAGCTCTTTTTCTACGAAATGACCCCTGTATAGAATGATTCAGTCCTTAACAGTCCTGCCACAGGGCAGACAAAATCCTAGGGAATTGGATATTGGCTGTGAGGCTTTTGCAAGCTATTTTGCAGATAAAGTCTTGTTGCTCCACCATGTCCTTCCTGCCATAGTTGAGACAGTAAGCCAACTCGAGGCTCCATGCACGTCTTCTGGTCCCATTCTGGATTATTTCGGTCCACTCAGCCTAGAGGAAGTCCAACCACATGCAGACTTGACCCTTGCCCCTCGGCTAATTAAAGCTGGCCATGAGGGGTTTCGAGGTGCCCTTAGGGATATTATCAACAAGTCCCTCTCTGATGGGCTGTTCCTGGGGGCTCTCACAGAAGTGATGCTCCGCCCTCTCCTAAAAAACCATCCTTGGATCAGGCCGAATTGGCTAACTATCGGCAGGTTTCCAACTTGCCCTATTTGGGCAAATTAATAGAGAGGGCGGTGGCGATACAGTTGCAGAGCTTTATGGATGACACTTCCATGCTAGATCCCTTCCAGTCCGGCTTCTGCCCAGGCCATGGGACGGAGACAGCACTGGTCACCCTCACAGATGACCTCCGGAGGCATCTGGATCGGGGTGGGGCGCCAGTGCTGTTGTTGTTGGACCTGTTGGCAGCATTTGACATGGTTGACCACCAGTTACTGGCCCACCACCTCACCGACATGAGGATTCAGGGGCTTGCCTTGCAAGGGCTCGTCTCCTTTCTCCAAGGTCGGGGACAAAGGGTGGCTCTTGGAGAGCAGCTGTCCTGAAGGCACCCACTAATCTGTGAGGTGCCTCAGGGGGCAGTGCTTTCCCCGATGCTATTTAACATCTATTTGTGCCCCCTTGCCCAGATTGCCCGGAGGCATGGGCTGGGATGTCACCAATATGCAGATGACACCCAGCTCTATCTTTTGTTGGGCGGTCAGTCTGACTCTACTCTGGAAGACCTGGACCGGGCATTACAGGACGTGGCTGGATGGCTTAGAATGAGTCGATTGAAATTGAATCCGACGAATTGAAACGGTCTGGGGGTAGGGATCCCACTACCGGCCTTTGACAGGGCACCGTTGGTGCCAGCACCGAGGGTCAGGAGCTTGGGAGTGCTCTTGGATGCTTCCCTAACAATGGAGGCCCAGGTAGCAGCCACTGCCAAGGCAGCCTTTTACCATCTAGGGCTGATTAGGCAGTTGGTTCCCTTCCTTGAATGCAATGATCTGGCATCAGTGATCCACGCTATGGTCACCTCGAGGTTAGACTACTGCAATGCTCTCTACATGAGGCTGTTCTTGGTGCAACTCTGGAAGCTGCAGCTGGTGCAAAATGTGGTGGCCAGGCTGTTGATGGGTCTCCCTATGTGGGAGCACATCCAGCCTGTGCTAAAGGCACTGTCCTTGCTGCCAATAGCATACCGGATTCGTTTCAAGGTGCTGGTTTTGACCTTTAAAGCCCTTTATGGTCAGGGACCTGCCTATTTGAGGGACCGCCTTTCCCCACATGTTCCCCAGAGAGCACTGCGATCAGAGTTACAAAACCGTTTGGCTCTCCCTGGTCCTAAGGACACCAGATTGACATCGACCAGGACCAGGGCATTCTCTTTGACAGCTCTGACTTATTGGAACGAACTCCCTGGTGAAATCAGGGTCTTGCGGTACCCTGGACAGTTCTGCAGGGCCATGAAAACTGAGCTTTTCCGGCAGGCGTTCCAATAGGAGCAGCAGCTTATCAGCTATGCCCTGTACCAACCTCTTTCCAGCCAAAGCTACCCGGAGGCGATGCACCGCTGAACGTGTTCTAAATGCACTTTATTACATCTGGATCACCATTGACATATTAAATTCTTTCTTGTGTATTTTAAACTGTGATGCTGAAAAGTACTGAGACTTACTAGTGATTTCAGCTTTCATACTTTATTTCCAGTGAATAACAAGACAAGTTTACCTGGCTCGCAGGCCAGTTATATGTGCAACAATCCCACACCCAAAACACACACCCACACTAGTGATAGGCTATTTACAGTGGCCAAGAGTTTCATGGGCTCTCGGACGGGAGCCTAGCCTCTGATTGGCATGGCTAGGATCTGCTTGGGCCATTGTCTCTGAAAGCGAAGCTCAGGCGCTTCGCATGACCATGTGTAGAGCTAGTCTCACACGTGGTTGGAGATGGATACATTACACCCCTCCCCCCCTTGGTCCGAAAGACACCCACACACAAAGTCTTGGAGATAAGTGGGCGCTTTCCATGCTCTAGTGGAATGGTGAAGTACGGGCACACTGGCAGGAGCTGATGCCGATGCACTCAGCTTAGTGCTGGCCGGCGTCGGCTCTGGTGGACCATTCTGCATTGCTCCACTAGGTTCGGCCGCGCTGTCGGTTGTCAGGGAGGGTGGAGATAGGCTGGGCACCATGTCGGGAGAAGCCAAAGGATCCTGTAGCCAAGGGGAGTCGCAGCCTCGGAGGAAACCAGTTCCTCGAAGTCCTCTGAGTCGTATGGCAGCACCCGCCGATGGCGCAGGTCGATGTGGTAGCGGAGTACCTGGCCATCCTCACTGGAGACCTCATACGATCGGGAGCCCATGACTCTCACCACCCGGGCCGGAATCCATGGCGGGCCCCTTGCATAGTTCCTGCCATACACAGGATCCTCTGGGAAGAATCCCCTGGCTGCCTTCTTCTTCAGGTGCTCGATCGGGGTGAAGACGATCCAGCCGGGTCATCAGGCATCTGCCCAGGAGGAGCTCCCTCAATAGACACAGTCACATGCACCTTGTTGGGGCTATTCGGGGGCAAGTTACATACATCTGGGGATCCTCCTGCATGCACACAGCAATTATAGCCACCACCATCCCTGTTCAAACTGTCAGTCTTACCAAGTGCCGCTGAGGTTTCAAAGAGCCTTCCCTCTGTTGTATTGCCAATAGTTCCTGAGGGGTTTTGTTGCCAGGTGAGCTTAGCAAATTTGCATGATTTTGGACCCACATTGTGAATGTGGTGGATTAATGGGATATTTCTATGGACACATTCCTGAGAACCATGCCACGGCTTCAATATTTTCAGAAATATCACAAATTGTACACCCACACCTACTGCTTTCACTGCCTATTTCCAGTTAATTAGTTCAATGGTCATTATCACCAAATTAAAATGAGCACACCGACCCACCGTGGAAGTAATAGCAGACTTGTTGGGAAATGGGTTCCCTTAGGTGAAAAGTGTAATGTGATCCACTCTGCTGTGTCAAGCCTTTCTTCAACAGAACTCAAAATAATTGTGCTGTTGTTTGACAGGTAGCAAAATTCATGGTAGACCATTAAATCAATGGCAGTATAATGTGGAACATTGCAGATTAAAAAAAAAAAAGGCCAGCTAGTTCACAAAGAGAAGCCATTGGCAAGGATCCCTCCAGAGTGCCTAATGGGTTTGATTTGTGGCAAGGAAGGCTGATGTGTGCAAAAAAGAATGGGTATCAGGAAGACAAGAATGAAAGAGGGAAAGATCAGCAAAAGAGAATCAGTGAGAGAGGAGAAAGGGCTGAGTGTCGGAAGAAAGAAGCTGACAACCAGCCAAGCAGTCTGCAGAGATACCCCAGAACCAGCTCTTTTAGTTGCTATTCTGGGGCTGTTTATCACCACACTGATGAAGTGCCTCTAAATCAGGAAGAGGCACAGCTATTTCTATCAATTCAGAACACCACATATTGATTATTGCATTAAAAAGGTGAAATCTTGACCTTTCTATCTTTCATTTAACCATGATGCAAGGAAGGACCAATCTTGGATGTTTTCCATTTTTAACTTTATGTCGTGCCTGAAGTAGACATATCCCAAGGAACCACCATGTTCTGCATCATAAACTGAACTCTAGTATGACAGGGAACCAAAGACTAGTTCTGTAGCTAATGCATTGTAATCTATTCAGGTCTCATGTTGAGGGTCCCAGTCTGCAGAGGGAAGGTCTGTGCATATCATACAAGTTGTCTGTTGAAAATTTAAGAGGCCCTTAAATGGTGTGGACCTTGGGGCCCTCCCACCGTTGATGGATATGTTCATTCTGTTGTAGGCAATGATCACCTTGAGTTCATTTATGCATGCAGGAAATCTCCCAGGGGATTTAGTCTCCTCCTCTTTCCCACTAGCTGGGGGTCACTGATGGGGCAATATGTGCTTCTATGAATTGTGAATACTACCCAACTCGACATACTCATGGTATTCCCTGTGGTGCTGCCTACAAGGTTAGTTATTTGTCAGCAAAGTAAAACAGAGGCAAGAACACCTGCTGTGCAAGGCTTAATTTTAACTTGCTTCATCTTCAGACACACATACACACACACACACAACCTCCCACAAACCTCAAGTCACAAAGTTTTCTTCTGTGAGTTCCGGCAGTACAGAGAACTATTTCTGGCTTATCCTTCAAGTGGTATTGTTCACCCCACTGAATTTTGGCTTGATTTTTTAGAAAGACATTCAGTGTAAACTTTCACATTTTTAACACAATTCAATATTCATTGCTAACACACTGAAAAGATATTGGGACATTACCGTAAACTTCTGGTTATTGGAGAAGATGTATCAAAATGGCATGACCATGAATATATTCATTATAGTGATTTGATACAAGCAAAAGGGGAGCTGCAGTGGCTCAAGTGATTAAGACGCTGAACTGCAGGCTGTGGAAAGTCGGTAGTTCAGGAGTTCAAGACCCGGGTGCCGCATGACAGAGTGAGTTCCTGTCTCTAGTTCCAGTTCCTGCCAACCTAGCAGTTCGAAAGCAAGAAATTGCAAGTAGATAAATAGGTACCACTTCAGTGGGAAGGTAACAGCATTCTGTGCGTCTTGGTGTTTAGTCATGCTGGCCACATGACCACAGAAACGTCTTCGGACAGCGCTGGCTCTTCGGCTTTGAAACGGAGATGAGCACCGCAACCCTAGAGTCAGATTCGACTGGCTTTCGAGCAAGGGAATCTTTACTTTTACTTTACAAGCAAAAGAGCATGTGTCCAGTCACTGGCAGCTCAGCCCTGACCTTATGATGCTGACAGGAGATGGGGAGGCAGCTTTTTTGCCAATGAAATATTACTCTGGTACAGGAAGCAGGAGACAGGCTGAAGGGTCTCAGGATACTGATTCAGCCCAGTTGTTCTCCCATACAGCCCCAGTGCTATTTCTGGCCTCTTCACTGACACAGCTATGCTGTTGCAAGGTTAGTACTGCCATAGCATCACGGGGGTGCTGTACTAGCCAATCTCCAGATACCTTGGTGTATCTCTGCATTACGGTGTTCTCTCCAAGCTACACTGATGGTGTAGCTCTTTACTGATTACCTAAGAAGTTTACAGACTGGCTTTAGAATTATATCCAGAATCCATTAAAAATCTGTTTATTTGTATCAGCTCCTACCAATATGCTGCCAGATTTCCATGTGTACCAAAAATCTTGATTAGCAGACTCTCATACTAACATTGCCAGTGACATTTTCTGCAATCCTTTTATATTTTACTTCCTAGTCACTGATAGTATTAAAACCAAACAGCATTAAGTGAAGAAAAGTTCCCTGCTGGAAACAGCTCTGTTAAGTATGAACAGGCACACCCATTTTAAGAACTACTAATAAAACTAGTATTATCTTTACGCTGTGTATATTATAGAATTGTGTGGCTTACCTAGGGATTTGGATATTTTGTAATTCAGCAGTCACACACCACAAATGGATGGAGTTTTGAATTGGCAGACTATTCAAAATCTCAAGAATCTCAGCTTCTGTTTATAAAAGAAAGAAAGAAAAACAAGTTACTAGTCCTCATGGCTGCCCAGAAAGAGTGGTATCAGGGTGACAGGTGTCCAGTGCCATGAATGGGTCTTAGTCCTTTTCCTAATTAGTGAAAACAATAAATAAGGCAGCCTAATTAATATATGAACATATACATTTTTGCATAATTTATATAGGTCATATTATCTTTTCTTAGTGCAGAATTTTGGGGAGTTTTAATCAGATATAACAGAGCTGCCAAATGAGAATAATGGATTGGGGGACAAAAAAAGACATGTACTGTACTTTTCATCATATTTAAATTCCACATGCAACATTTGAAGGAAGTGATTCTTTTATCCTTAGCACATGACAGTGAGCACAGCTAACAGAAGTTAGCAGAAGAGATCTCTGGAATCCAACTCACAATTTAGGACTCCACCCTCAGTTATTTCTTTTCAGCTGTTGAAGGGGAGTGGGTTTTTTTGTGATAATTCTGAAGTGAAGGAAGAGGAAAGTAGAACAAGCTACTCAATACATACAAGGAGACGTGGCCACCTGCCTACTAGGCAAATTGAAATGATCACCTAGCAATGCTCCCTCTAAGCTGTAGAGTCTTGTGAGCAAAATTCTACTTTGTGAGCTACTGGCATTAAAGTTGTGAGAAATTTGGCTGCTGCATAAATTAGTTTGCTCTGGAGCCATCCTTCCTGAGCTAAGACAAAAATGTGTGAGCCGGAGGCTAAAAAACTGTGAGTTAGCTCACACTAACTCAGCTTAGAGGGAACACTGACCTAGAGTGCCAGATTTTAAACAGCACCAAAAGGCTAGAGGCACTGCCTTTATTGGCTTGAATGGAAATTCAGGCTTAACTGAATCTCCAGGTCTGCTGACTGGTCTTCCATAGCTGCTACGATGAAATATGGGATGCTTTTAAGAGGTTATCTATTTTTATTTTTATATTGTCTTCTCTGCACCCTTTCCAGTGATACAATATTCTTTCTGAGATATGTCGGCCAAAACTGTACACAGCATTCAAAATGCAGCCACAACATAGATCTAGACAAGGATACACTGGCAATTCTATTTTTAATCCCTTTCCCAATAATCCCTACCATAGAAAGTGACCATTACCCCAAGATATCTTCTCTAATCCGTCACTCAGTAGATATGGATTTGTGTGTGTGTGTGTTTAGACTAGAATCTGGGAGGTCTGTGTTCAGATCCCCAGTCTGCCATGGCAGTTTAAGAGCATAAGAACATAAGAGAAGCCAATGTTGGATCAGGCCAATGGCCCATCTATTCCAACTCTCTCTCTGTCCTGCCTGTCCCCGACCCGGCACCTGGGAGCCTGGAAAATGAGGACTCTGCACCTTTAACAACCTCTGAAGCACAAGAGTCCTCATCAAACCTAAGTGCCGGGGAGGATGAACACCAAACTACAGGACAGCTGGCACCTGAAGTTGATCAGGCAATACCTGGCCCTAGCAGCTCGCCACCCGACTCGCCGCCACCTGTGGACCGGCTGAGAAACCAGAGATGCCAGAATCTGGCAATGAGGCACAAGGAGACACGCTTGCATGGACGACAATCATTAAGCCCTGATTACTGACAGAAGCAAGGACTTCACAAAGGAATGTTAACAAGATAACGAGCCAGCACACTATTTGAAGAGACTGCTGGCTGCAAGCAAACTGTGCTGGCAACCTCGTCCGTGGACCAGACACTTTGCCTCTCTCGCTCTGTGTTGCCTCTTGACTGATCTCTAATTTCCTGAATCCGGTCCATATTTTGGTGATCCCCAGGCTATGCTCTGACTATTGGTAACGTTGATGACGGCTTGGCTCTGTGTATTTGGAACTGTTTGCTTGGACTCCAGTTGCTCCCTCTGGCTGACTCTTGGACTTGCCTTTTGACTCTCCCTCTTTGCCCAGCCCCCTGGCTCTGTCGTGACACTGTCACACAGTGGCCAAAAATATCAGGTGCCATCAGGAGGTCCAGCAGTGGGGGCAGGACATTAGAAGCCCTCCCACAGTTGCCCCCACCCCAAGCACCAAGAATACAGTGACCCAGCCTGAGAGTTCCTATCTATACCTTATGGCTAATAGCCACGGATGGACCTCTGCTCCATATGCCTATCTAATTTCCTTTTGTAGCCGCCGCCACCTCCTGTGGCAGTGAACTCCATGTGTGAATCACTCTTGGGTGAAGAAGTACTTCCTTTTATCTGTTCTAACCCAACTGCTCAGCAATTTCATTGAGTGCCCATGAGTTCTTGTATTGTGAGAAAGGGAGAAAAGTACCTCTTTCTCTACCTGCTCCACCCCATACATATTCTTATAAGCCTCGATCATGTCACCCCTCAGCCGTCGTTTCTCCAAACTAAAGAGCCCCAAGCACTTTAACCTTTCTTCATAGGGAAAGTGTTCCAACCCTTTTATCATTCTAGTTGCCCTTTTCTGCATTTTTTCCAATGT
Source organism: Gekko japonicus (assembly GCF_001447785.1). NCBI lineage: Eukaryota > Metazoa > Chordata > Lepidosauria > Squamata > Gekkonidae > Gekko > Gekko japonicus. The sequence goes on from NW_015172588.1 coordinate 429,027, forward strand.
TATAATATCCTTTTTGAGGTGTGGTGACCAGAACTGTACACCGTACTCCAAATGAGGTCGCACCATTGATTTATACAGGGGCATTATGATACTGGCTGATTTGTTTTCAATTCCCTTCCTAATAATCCCCAGCACAGTGTTGGCATTTTTTATTGCAGTTGCACACTGTCTCAACATTTTCAGTGAGTTATATACTACGACTCCAAGATCTCTCTCTTGGTCAGTCTCTGCCTCATCAACGTGTATTTATAGTTAGGATTTTTGTCTCCAATGTGCATCACTTTGCACTTGGCTACACTGAACCCCATTTGCCACGCTGACGCCCACTCACCCATCCTCAAGAGATCCCTTTGGAATGCCTCACAATCCTCCCTGGTTCTTACCACCCTGAACAACTTCGTATCATCCGCAAATTTAGCCACTTCACTGCCTACTCCCAACTCCAAATCATTAATAAACTTATTGGGTGACCTTGGGCCAATCACACACTCTCAGTCTAATGTGTTCGTGCGTGTGCGCACATGCGCGCACATGTGTGTTAAGTGCTATCAAGTTGCTTCAGTCTAACCTCCTTTACAGAATTATAAAGATAAAATGGAGAAGGAAGAAATGTTGCAAGCCACTTTGGGTCCCCATTGCAGAAGAAAGTAGGGGATAAATGAAGTAAATAAATAAATACATTAAATCCATTTGCCTCATTATTGCCCAATCACCCAATTTGGAGAAATATTACTAATGCTTTTCAACATCCTTTTGATTGTCACCATCCTAAATTTTTTGGTGTACTCTGTGAACATGGCCACTACACTGTTCACCCCAGGTCAACAGAGCTGCACTCCCTCTCCCAATAAAGGTAGTTTGACCAAAAACAAATACTCTCCTAGAGCTTTTTAATCATTAGGACACAGGTGGGGTTTTCTTAAGGTGGAACTTTACGACTGACTCCATCAAGGTGGTCACACCACTCCATCTTTTGGTAAAGCATGCACCATTCCCAGGACTTAGTCAGGCAATCCCCTATATATATAAAGAGCCACAACAGGAATGCTGCCCATTTCACCCAAGCAACTGAAATCTGATGACTTTCTTGGACTGATATGCAGAAATAATACAGTTCCGATCATTACATATATAAGATTTTTTTTCTGCAAAATGCTTTACAAACATGTCACAAAACATGTTTGCAAATTAAATCATACTATAGATGCCAGTGGATGTCCCAGGCTACCCTGATCTCATCAGATCATGGCTGATAAGCAGAGTCAGCCCTAGATAATACTTGGGTGATATTGGTAGACCACTAAGTAAGTCCGAGGTTTCTAGGCAGAGGCAAGCAATGGCAAACCACCTCTGTTTGTCTCTGGCCTTGAAATCCCTGTGGAGTCAGCATAAATCGACTGAGACTTGATGGCACTTTCCACCAATGATTTTAATATTAATGATGTTGGTAATATTAATAATGATTAAACGTCCCCAATACTGATCCACTGTCCTGATCCTTTACACTCTTTCAGAGGACAGAATTATATATTTGAAGGGATCATCCAGGGGATCAACATTCAAATCAGGAATATTGGGATCTGAGGCTGAACTTTTCATTTTTCAAGTTAATATTCAAGGATCTGATCTGAAAAAAATGAACGTGGTCAGTTCTACCCTGAACTAAATTCAACGTTGTTTACCATAGTAGGAGGAGCCTAAATTTTCCTGTTTGGATTTTCAAAAGAAATATACTCAGACATTCATCCGAAAAAGCAAGATCTGAGGTTTACTCAACCACATAAAAATCTAGTTATAATCACAAGGAATCGCCATAGCAACTGAGCATCATCTAATGGCTAAAGCGACATTGGGGGCATGTGAAGTGAGTGTGTAACTGCCATCTAGTGGCTCCTTACATCTCTTAGATCTCATGATAGAGTCAAAGAACTTGGGACGCTTTTCAGTGGAGTAACACATGCAATTTGAGGCTGGACTACCTACTGGACTTCAAGTTTACTTTTAGCCTATCACAAGTTGCTGCATTTAATGTCTTTCCTGTGCTAAAAGACATTCAGGTGACTGAGTATGGCCGTTCCTTTTACTAATGATAACTAGAAATCAAGAGATTTACTGGAGAGACCTTCTAAGTGTTATCTTACTACAAGCAAACAAGTGCTACAGACTTATTGGTTTATGAGTGCTATCAGTCATACTGGGTATTTACTCACATCAACCTGTGCTGCTGGATTGCAACAAGGCCTGGAGGATTTGCTCTTAAGAGGTCATGGTGGAATTTAACCATAAAAAACAGTAGGAAGAAAAACGGTAGACTGATTCACAGCCAAAGTCTTTTTTGGTGGGAACAGAACTCATTAAGCCTATGCAGTTTTATAGCGCTTGCTACATCCCAGGGTAGCATTTACAAGTGACAATCACCTATGTGCTTTTCAATAAACTGTGAAAACACAAATTAATATCTACACATTCAGGATCCACCCACCTCCCTTCCCAGATGCCTCATTCTTTGTCAGGCACTTCTGTGCCTTTAATAGCTGTGCAAAAGGCATATTCAATTAGGTGCAGCTTTCCCAGCATGGAGACGGGAGTCCCTTTCAGCTTTCCTTGAATTCTGTGCAGGAAGGTGTGGGCTGGCTCTGCTTGCAGCCTCCACATGTTCAATTGAAGGTTGGAACAGAGCCAACAAGGGTGCCACTTTGTAACTGCAAGCATTCCCCCACCCCTTGCTGAAAAGATAAAGTTCTACTCATGTAGGTTGTATTTAGACCTTCAAAAGAACATGTGGAAACTGAGGCAGGAGCTACTTCCACAATCCCCCCCCCATACACCTCTGAACACTCTGGACAAGATTTATTGTCTGCACAGGAGTATAGTTATAGCAGAACACTTCCCTTCAGCATTTCTGCCTGTCATGCCCTTAATTCAGAGCACAGAATTCCCAGGTAGGAAAAAATGCTGTCAGTCCTAGTTCAGATCCCATACTCAATTGATGATGATGATGATGATGATGATGATGATGGAGGAGGAGGAGGAGGAGAAGGAGAAGGAGAAGAAGAGACAGTCAGATATTTGACTATTAGTTCAAGATCTAGCCAAGTTCTGGGGACTTGCAGATGTATCCTCGCAGGATTCTTGCTGTTCTAAGCAACACTGTCTTCTAGAGCTGAGCTGGTGATATTTGCTCAATGCCCAGAATGTCTAGGCACCGCTCCAAGGGCTCCAATGACAACTGGCACAATGGTAACCTTCTTTTCCCAGAGGCACTCTAACTCTATTCGTAGGTCTTGGTATTTGTGATCTTCTCCTGTTCTTTCTTTTCTATTCTGTTGTCTTCTGGGATTGCAATGTCAATTATCCAAACCCTATTTCTCATTTTTCTACAAATGTGATATCAGGAGTGTTATGCTCCAAGTGTTTATCTGTTTGCAATAAAAAGTCCCAAAGAATCTTTGTTTCATCATTTTCTGTGATCGTGTCTGGTTTGTGTTCCCATGAATTTCTGGCTGATGGTAAGCCATATTTCTTGCAAAGATTCCAGTGCAAGATAGCTGCAATTTTATTGTGAATAGATAGAGAGAGACGATAGAGATAGAATTCAATGAGATCTGAACACGCTGGAAAAGTGGGCGGATGTGAACAAGATACAATTTAACAAGGATAAGTGCCAAGTTCTACATCTGGGTAACAAAAATGAGGAACATGCATACTGGATGGGGGATACACTTCTGAGTAGCAGTGTGTGTGAACAAGATCTTGGGCTAAAGGTGGACTAAAAATTAAATATGAGCAGCCAGTGTGATGCAGCAACAAAAAAGACTAATACAGTCTTGGGGTGTATCAACAGAGGCATAACATCCAAATCATGAGATGTCATAGTCCCACTGTAAACTGCATTGGTCAGGCCGCACCTGGAGCATTGTGTGAAGTTCTGAAGGCCCTACTTCAAAAAGGATGTGGATAGAATGGAGCACATGCAGAGAAGAGCAACGAGGATGATCAGGGGCCTGGAAACCAAGCCCTACGAGAAAAGGCTGAGGGACTTGGGAATGTTTAGTCTGGAGAAGAGGAGGTTAAGGGAGGACATGATTGCTCTCTTTAAGTATTTGAAGGGCTGTCACTCAGAGAAGGGCAGGGAGCTGTTCCCATTGTCAGCAGAGGAAATGACTTGCAATAATGGATTTAAATTAAGGGTGAGAAGGTACCAGCTGGATCTCAGAGAAAACTTTTTTACAGTAAGAGTTGTGCAACAGTGGAATCAGCTGCCTAGGGAGGTGGTGAGCTCCCCCTCACTGGCAGTCTTTAAGCACTGGCTGGACAAATACTTGTCAGGAATACTCTAGGCTGATCCTGCATTGAGCAGGGGGTTGGACAAGATGGCCTGTATGGCCCCTTCCAATTTTGTGATTCTTGATTCTATTATTCTATTTTGTGGAAAGCCAGGAGAGTAGGAGTTTTCTTGACCTCCTCATGTAGGCCATTCCCATAAGGTGGGGGCCACATGTATGGGCAGTTGTTGATTTTGCTGAAGGCCCTGCTCAAATGAGCAAAGCTGTTGTGGTGGAACATAGTGGGAGAGGCAGTCCTGCAGATATGAGGATATGAGGGACCAAGGCCATGAAGGGCTTTGTATGTGATAGCCAGTACCTTAAATTGAGCCTTGTAACTGATGGGCAGCCAATGGAGTGACTGCAGAATGGAAGTGAGACACATGCCCCATGTAGCTCTTGATAATAATCAAGCTGCAATTTTCTGCACCAACTGGAGCTGATTTTGAAGGGAGACCAATTAAAGGGCATTACAATAGTCAAGTCTTGATGTTACTGTGGCATGAATCCAGGTGGCCAGATCAGCTGTAAAGGTAGGGGGCCATCTTTCAAGTTAGACTGAGCTGGAAGGAAGCATTTTCTAATTTGATTTTCAATTGTGAACTGGAAAGAAGTTCTAGATAGATTTGCTTCGACCCCAGTCGCACTGGGGGAAAAGGCACGGCTAGTGTGGCTTTTTTGAGCAGCATCAAAAGAGAAGCGTGGCGGCGGGACCACACAGATCCCCCCAGCCGCCGTGCAGGTCCTCCCCGGCATGATCAGATGCCAGGAGGAAGCCATGGACTGGAGAGCGAGTGTGCATGCGCAGTTCGGCAGGACCTCGCATGCTGCGGGAGAGATGGGCGCGTCGGCGATCAGACGGCCGTCCCTGCAGTGGATTTTCCGGTAGGTACTAGTGCTTTCTAGGGGTTTTTTTATCCACATCTTCGGCTGGAAGAGACGGATCGGGGACGGGTGCACGCCGCTTCCCAGATGTTGCGGTGTGATCGCACTTGCTTGATGCGCCCCTGATCCGTCCCTCTTGCGGATCTAATCCTCCTGTGTGACGTGGGCCTTCCTTTCACAAATTTCTAAAAGGGTTATATAGATGCTCCCATACTTGAGGACTAGATAATCTTTTAAAAAAATCAAAATAGTGCATATGTGGAGGAATTATTCATCACTACTAAAGGAACAGGCACTGTCCAACAGATGCCCATGGCATTCATGCATAAACCTATTTAGAGATTAGATAACAAGTTTGGATCAATCAGTTTAAAACCTTTAAGGGCTCATTAAACTACCTTCTGTAGTTTCTAAAGCCTATAAATTGGAAAGTTATCAGTACTGCGAAGAACGTGAAATGTAAATAACATGCCTATGAAATCTCTGAAACAGTTGAATCAGATTGTTTGTTTCCATAGAATTGTTGATATTGCATGAAGCTGATTGGAGAAAAATGTGTGATATATGGCAGAGTTTCTAAGAACACAGGTATGGATGAAAAAGGTAATTTGTGGATGCAAAAGCAGGTGTCTGCAAGCACAGTACTATATATCAGGAAGCTGGGATCAGATGCTCCCTGATAACTCTACAATTAATAACAAGCATGGGTTTGCAGTTGTATAAGCTATGAAGAAACACTTTAACTTCCAAATATATTGTAACACAAATATCTCAGTAAGCTAGTTTCTCTTTTTAAATCATCAGCATATTATTTTTTCTCCCACAAAGAACCATCAGGGTTTAAAAAGATGATGTGGGATAGAACCTCCTGTGACACAGAAAGGCCCAGGTGTGTCAGACATGGGCCTATTATGCATGGGTGTTTCCCCTCGCTTTCATCATGCATGTCCGTTGGGTTTTCTTTGTCATTCTGCATTGATTTTCCTCCCTTCAGCTCTCAGTTCACTTTCTGGTCGCTGTTTCCTTGGGTTTTCTGAGAGTGCATTCGAATTGGATTTTGCTGGTTCACACAGTAAAATTCCATTGGAAAGTGCACTGTTTAGTTTGTGTTGTTGCCACCTGAGTTGCCCATGCACTTTAAAAAGCTTTGATAAAGGTTTGTGAAGGGTAATTCTTCACAGAGCCAGAGAGCCTTGAGTGACAGGCTGCTCCAAGCAATCTGATCGGTTAGCATCAGCTGAGCAGAAAAAGTCTTGAGAAAGCTGCGTGCTGAGGAGAAATTCAGTCAGATTTCAGCCTTACCTGAGAGCAGTGTAACACAGACGGAGAACTGGGGGGGGGGAGTTGGTAAGGAAGTTTGGGCCAAGGAAAAAGGAAAGATCTTCGAGAGACAGAAGAAAATTCCCGACCCAGTCAAATAGAGAGTTAGCTCTGAAGAGTGGAGAGATCCCTGGTCTGGTGTGATTAGAAACTGCCTGTAGAAACCTTGTCAGTTAAAAACTCAAGATGAGTACTGGTATTTCAAGGGAAGGGGTTTGAGTACTGGAAAGTGTATACCACCCTTCTGGAAAGCAAAAGAGTTAGTGAATAATCATAGAAAGTATACTAAAGTGTTTGGGGAAAACATGGGAACAAAAGCCTCTCAACATAAAGATTTTAAGAAACTCTGGCCTCGATCACACGGGCCACAAAACACGTGGGGGAGGCATGGCTATTTGCGCCGTCACATTCTGATCTGCCATTAGGCGATCAGATGCGGCGATGGCACACCGGGGCTTCCTCCATTGGCACACTCAGCAAAGAGGACGACTCGAGGGAATAGCCACGCACCAGTGCGATTACACCGCGGGAGTCCGTATGCAGCCCATGGCAAACCATTTGCCAGTAGGTTGTTGCAGGTACCTTTTAAATGTGCATCTTTGGCGGCATGCCACGGGTTGGCCATGGGTGCGCTATGCCTCCCAGATGTTCCGGTGTGATCATGCCCAGAAAATCCACCCGACTATCGTGCCTTCCGCAAGGCAAATGCTCCGTGAGAACAGGGCCTCTGAATAGCTTAATAAACTCTCATTAGCCTGGAACATAAGAACTAAAGTCTGTGCATGTACTGGTTTTACCTCAGAGTTTTCTATATTGAGTTACTTCAGAAATTGCAGCACCTGATTTCACTTGAACTTTCCCCTCTGTTAAATAAAATATTTTGTTATTTTTGAATTTCAAAACACCTCAAGTGCCATTGCTTAAGTTAAAGCAGGTTCCTGATCCTTCCCTCAGGTTCCTGGAACTGTGATCAAACAGGCTATTTGCTTCTCCCTTACAGATTAAAAATGATCATTCATACAGTGACATCTGTCTCCCGTTCTGCAGTCACTGGTGGCCTGTACTCACAGCTGACTTCCCAATACCAGAAAAAAGCAGACCTTTAGGGAAGGAACTGGTCTCACCACACAATTCCCGATGTCTGAACTTCCTCTTGCAAAATCAAGCCATTTGGGAAGCTAGAGCGTACACGTGCGTCTGTGCTATTTAAAAAATTCATTTAGCAGTGTGCACTTAAGTAGATCTTTGACCCATGTGTTTCTCTTTTAAAAGCCTTTTAAAACCTTCCAAAGAAAGACGCCTATGTGTTTCAACTGTTTTTTGCCTACAGCTTTGCGGCACACATGGTTGAGAAAGGGGTTAATTGAAAAGTTGAGTTTTTTTCCAGAGAGGGAGAGGGGAGGGAGGCAGTCTAAAAACTATGCTGTGACATGACTTCACTCCAGACTTCCAAATAAAAACGTCAGCACACAGGACACAGGATGAGGCTTCTCTGTTCTCTCCCCCCAGCTTTAAAACTTTTGAAACATTTAATTTTTTAAAAGCACAGTTTAAAAAACACAGCCCTCACAGCCGCACTACAAATCCCAGCAGCCTCCTCCTGCAATCCCACTGGCCACCAACTGCCAGGAGTTTGAAGCGATACTTCCCATAAGCACTTATGTGCATACTCAAAGGACAAATAATAAAGAAAAGCTCCCACACCGCGGCTGCCATCTGATCAGTCCTCCACAGGATGAGTGCAGAGTGAAGCAGGTTAAGGATGGGATGTCTGATCAAATTTCTCTGTTACAAAAAATAGCAGAGAAATTAGAGGTGGGGCCAGACTGTGCTAACGCTGCAGTGTGACCACAGCCTGGCTGAGCCAACAGTCAGATATTGTACTGTGACAGGGTGGGACAGTCAGACTTCTTCAGTAAAGAAGAAAACACATTACTAGGGTGGCTCAGTCAGGCAGACAAAAGAAAACAGAGGGAAAACCTTCCCTCTGAGGGAGCGAAGTGGGCAGGGCCCTCATACCACATATTTACAACATCTGGAATAGTTTTACCTTACAGTTCAGAGACAGATATGATGGGCTGAATCCAATGGCTTCTGTCCACTGCGTTAGAGCAAAGGTTATTCAGTTGGAAGAAGACTCTTCGTGGAAGGAAGTCATTGAAACTAACCTACAGTACTTTTAGAATAACCAGCTGTTGAACTTTGTCTGATGACTCATGCATTTTGGAGGGTTCTTGAGCATCAAGAAAAGTGAACAAAACCGCTTGTAGGGATCCAAGAGTTTTTAGAGCACAGGCACTTCTGTGCTGTATTTGCTGCGGTAAACAAGTAAAGATTTGTCCTGCCAACAGCTACTGTGATATGCTGCAATGGTGGGGGTAGGGGCTAAAGCAGGCAGGAGAGGTCTACTCAGCTTGCTTTCCAAAAATAACAGAAAACCTTTACAAAAGGCATAAAGGATAAAATTTGGATCTCTGGTACTAAATTCATTCTACATTTCAGTTGAGAACTGTTTTACGCAGACTTTGGGAGTATATTTCACAAAATGAGCTATAATTCAGAGAGATATGCGTGCTGTTTCCACACACTCCCACCCCACCCCCTCCAGTTTCATAAAGATGAAATTAAGGGGAAATGGTATAAATGCACCAACAGCATTTCTCCTTTGAAAGCCTGTGATATCATCTCTTTCAATATTTGGGTAAACGTTTGGAAGCTTTAAAGTTTAAAGATCAGTTTGGGGGTTCTGAGGACACTTTCTAAAAGGGAAACTGGGTGCCCTTCCAGACTGCAGCCATCATCTTTAGGAGGCAGTTGAGTCCTGAGCAACAAAATTTAGAGATCTGGCAAATGAATGTGTATTTTGTCCTTGGCTTCCTACAGCTCTGAATTATCTTGCTTTAAACATTACTGTTGTCAGCTGAAAATTTGTCATCTACCCTCAGTGTCCTTTCACTACCTATAAAATATGACTCATATAATGAACTCAGGTATTTCAGTGGTAATTAAAATCCAAAAGCAATTAGCCTTTTGTTTATTTCACTGGGGGAATCTGACTCAAAGCTAAATGACTACCAAGAAACAGAATTTAAGCTCAGGCAGAGGTCCAGATGTCTGAATCATGTCCTAATTAAGTAGTTCAACAACACAGCCAAACAGCTTTCCTCATATATGTACTTTATTATGAGTTGTGCTGTGCTGCCAGTCCTTGTAATTAGTTTCCAAGACCAGAACATGTGGTAATTAGGGATGGAAAACAGCTCAGGAAAAGAAAAACTTGGCCTGAAACTTGGCCTGGAGCTCAGAACAAATAGACGTCCACTATGTGGCAGTTTAACAGACAGCAACATGTCAGACCAGCAATGAAATCCAGACACAATTCTTCTTCAGAACTTCTTAGTGGTGAATATTCTTATTCTGTAACAGTCACTGAGAGCTGCCAGGTCTATAATCAGAGATCTCCTGCTAGCAACTGCCAGCTCCCAACTGCTGCTCAATATAGTGGCAAGGGGGAAAAATGCCAGGAAAATCAGCATCATTCCAACAGTATGACATCACTTCTGGTACATCCCTAGAAGTGATGTCACACTACTGGAGCAACAGCAATTTCCATTTCCCCCCCCCAGAGCCTACTGTTGGTTGCCAGTGGTCAGCTACAAGTCACTGCTGATGAGCTTTGAATGTCTTGGTAACTTCACAATACATGGTCCTATATTAATAAATGTTGTTGTGTTTTAACAGGCATTGCTCCAGGTTCCACAGTTTGTGCCAGCTGACCTTCAGAAGTTTTCTAGGAAACATCACAGAAAGATGCACAGTTAATTCCTCCAAAAGAAGCTATTGAAATGGACCCATTTTGGGTTAGCTTCAGGCCTGAATTCAGACTGGAAACATCATAGTTGCACTAGTGAGCAACATTAGCTAGGAAATTTACCTGATTTGTCCTTGCTTTTCTGGACCACTGAATGATCTTTGCTACTGTTGACTCTAGTCTTTTGCTGCATACGTTAAAATAGGCATGTGAATGATTGCACCACCTCTATCAACAGTTCCAAATACACCTCATCAGCTACATTATGTCAATTGGGACACTATGTATTGCACTTGGCCTTATTGTTCACATGCTTTTTTTAATGATTTGCATGAGAGCTAAGGTGCATCTGTTCCTCATTTAGAGGCTGTTAGAGACTCGGAGACTCCAGAGATCCTGGGGTAGGTTGCCAATCAGATCTGGAGATTTGAGGGTGAAGCATGGGGTGTGTTGGGTTTGGAGAGGGGAGAGACTTCAGTGGAATATGATATCATAGATTTCACCTTCCAAAGCAACTATTTTCTCCAGGGGAGCAATACAGTGATCAGTTGTAATTCCAAGAGATCTCCAGGCCATAGCTGGAGGTTCAGCAACAAACATATGGGAAACACAGCAAAGTTAGACAAACGTAAAGAAACACCGTGCTAGAACAAAACACACTCTACTAATATGCACTTGTGTCTTCATATATTGATTTAAATACAATAAAGACCCTAGTGTATCTTATACATATTCATATGATACAAAAACCTATAGAATATTATATATCTACTAATAGAAAAGAAGCTGCGGTGGCTCAAGTGGTTAAGACACTGATCTGCAGGCTGTGGAAGGTCAGTAGTTCAGCAGTTCGAGACCAAAGTTGCCGCATGACAGAGTGAGCTGCCATCTCTAGTTCCAGCTCCTGCCAACCTAGCAGTTCGAAAGCAAGAAATTGCAAGTAGATAAATAGGTACCCCTTCGGTGGGAAGGTAACAGCGTTCCGTGCGCCTTGGTGTTTAGTCATGCCGGCCACATGACCACGGAAACGTCTTCGGACAGCGCTGGCTCTTCGGCTTTGAAACGGAGATGAGCACCGCAACCCTAGAGTCGGACTCAACTGTCTTTCGAGCAAGGGAACCTTTACCTTTACTTACTAATAGAAAAGTCCACAGCTACAGAGACCTATTCCAATGTTGTAGACTATCTTGCTCCTGATAAGAGACTGATGAAGGTTGCAACAGTCGTAAATGATGAGAGATGCAGCAGGCTGTTATGTTCTCCAGAGAGATGCAGCAGGCTGTTATGTTTTCCACAAAAAGTGATTCAGCAAGCATCAAAGCAAAGCAACACACCTCCCAGGGAAAAATTGCCTGTTTCAACAGATTCTTCTTCAGGCAGACATATTTTTCCTGGAACCAAAGCTCACAATGCTACAGTGTACAAGTCAACAATTCTATAGAAGGCTTCTCTGAAGACTCTTGAAAACATATTCATATTTAAATCAATATATGAAGACACAAGTGCATATTAGTAGAGTGTGTTTTGTTCTAACACGGTGTTTCTTTACGTTTGTCTCAGCTGGAGGTTAGCAACCCTATTCTAGAGAGGGAGATGGCTCTTGAAAGATGAGAACCCTAAGAATGCACACTAATGGAATTTTAACTAGGCCTCTTGAACAGGCAAAAATAGGAACACAATAGAGATGTTTAGTGAGCAGCTAGTCGTTTTTGCATTAGGCACTGTGGATGGTGATTGGCTATTGATTTCAGAGTCAATAAGGGAGTTTTTGTTGGGGAACCACCACACTGGGACCAGCAACCCCATTTAATTTTTGTTCTATGCACTCCTCAAAATGCTTCCTTGCACTACTTGCTACCAAACCAATTGTTTTGCTTCAGGCAAGATTTCAGCCCAAAGGGGCAACTGAGGCAGGATATCAGCTTCAAGAGGGAATTAGATAAACATATGGAGCAGAGGTCCATCAGTGGCTATTAGCCACAAGGTATAGATAGGAACTCTCAGGCTGGGACAAGTGATGCACTGTATTCTTTGTGCTTGGGGGAGCAACAGTGGGAGGGCTTCGAGTGTCCTGGCCCCACTGATGGACCTCCTGATGGCACCTGGTATTTTTGGACACTGTGAGACAGAGTGATGGACTGGATGGGCCATGGGCCTGATCCAATATTGGCTTCTCTTATGTTCTTATCCCATGTGACCTCTTTGGGGGTCTCCTTGAGAGGCCTTGGTGCTTTCAACACACCTTATCCAGTTGAGCAGCTGGAACAGAGTACACGCACACCTTCAGGGGAATGGATCTAGACAGCAGGATCAGTTCTCTGCCCCTACCATTGTCCCACAAGCTCCTCCCTCAGGTGGGAGCCGAAGTCACTGGAGGCTGGAATTACTGGAGGCTGGAATTTTCAGTAAAGTTGTGGTCAGGTACTCCCTCAACTGCTGTATGTTGGTTTCTTTCTGTTCTTCCTTTCCCAGTTCAGACCCAGAAGAAAATATAGAAGCTCTTGACTCTGACACACTACTTTTGCTAGAATTTTCATCCTGTCATGCCCTGTCCTTTTCTATTTGCTCCAGTTTTGGGCACCCCTGAAACACTCATTTTATACTTCACTTTGATGAAACAACAAGTTTATCCTGTGAAAGGGATAAAGAAAAAAAGAGAAAGCAAATATAAATGAAATCCATAACAAGCCAGTCTCAAATCTCCACCCTCTAGAAAGGATAAAATGATTTCAGTTTACTTGTGTTTCAGTCTCTTCCCCCGCCCTTCTCTGCCTAGGTGTACAGACAAATCTGTATAGTTATAGAGGGGTTATTTTTATTATTTAGTTAATATGAATTACAGGCCTCAAGCTCCCTCCCTTCTAAATCCAAAATGAGGAAGCTTTCTCTTTTCTCTCTCTTTTTTCCCCCTCTTCTTTCCCCCTTCACCAACACGATTTACATTCTCAATGTAATGTATTAAAAAGTTGACAGGGCCGAAAGGATTCACATGATGTCGGCTAAGAAACCCAATTTCCATGATGAATTGCCCGGAGCCCCTGAATCACAAACCATTTTTTCCGCTGCTCAGAAGTTGATTTTTTTTTAAATCTTCTTAAAGCCTCTCTCCTAATCTTCGGCTAGAAGAGATGGGTGAAAGGATTTTTTTTTCTAAACTAAGGAAAGTATTAGCATCTTGGTTGTTGTGCATCAAATTTGAAAATGCAAGGTTAGTAATATTTCAAATCGGCTACGGTCCAAGCCACTTGATAAGTATTCTCTCTCTCTCTCTCTCTCTCTCTCTCTCTCTCTCTTTCTCTCTAAGTTTCTGCTGGCAGGAGTGCAGAGCCAGTGCTGTGGTTTTGTACACATATCAGGGGTGGGTGGGGGGAAGGAAGAGAGCGATTCAGATATCCAATCGTCTGCCTCCTTGTTCTTTTATAGATGAATGGTTTCAAGTATAAAAAAGCCAAAATAACTCCTCACTCGGATGATTAGATGAATTAAAACTGAGCAAGCAGATGAGATATCTGAGCCAACTACTAGTTTATACTGAGTAAACACTTGGGAAATTTGGCCTCTGCTCTTTTACCCGCTTTGGTTTTGCTGCTGTTGCTGCTGTTAAAACAATCAATTAAACTTTAAGACCTGCTCAGTGTGCTTTTTAAAAATCTCTAAATTTATCCACCAAGAATTACTAGCAAAGTCCACAAAATGGGACTCATCACTTTTACTTAGCATGTTCAACCAATTACATTCTTTAAAAAAGTGATTGCCAAGCTCAGCTTTCTTTCTTTCTTTCTTTCTTTCTTTCTTTCTTTCTTTCTTTCTTTCTTTCTTTCTTTCTTTCTTTCTTTCTTCTGGAGTGCATCATCACAAGCACAAATCAATTGGGACATCAGACATGGACTTGACATGAAGGTTTTCTTTCCCTGTTTTAGAACTATTGACCTGATATATTAGCAATTGAACAGCTCTGTGGTTTATCATAGAGGGGTATAAAACATAAAAAAATAAACTATCAAATAATAAGAAAAAAAACCTGGCAAAGCATTTCCTGTGCCTTCCAGGATCACCTGTGCCTGCAGAACTTATGTTGTCCAATGCTGGCCTTACTCTTAATGCTATGTGCAAAAGATTGACACTGGAGCATGTTAACATGCTAATTTTCCTTAACGAAAATCCATAGCAGAGCTGATGATATATAAGTATTTGCGCTGTGAGCTTGTTAATGTTTAAACAGTAATTTTTGAGTCTAAATGGTTGCTTTATCAAAGAAAATGTATATAAGTTCAAAAACGTATCAGGTGAGCAGCGGCTAGATGATGGAGGAAATGTTTTACCATATCAAGCTAAAATCTTGCATTCTTTGGATGAAGCTGTGGCTGAACAACCAAAAATCATATTTGAACTGAATTAGTCCTTGATGAAACCCAAGAAGATTACTATAATTATTTTAATATTTGTAAGTTGTTACTCATACGCATCAGTGTTTGCTATCAACAAAAGTCATCATACTTGCTGACAAGGGAAACTGATGGTATCTACAGTGCATGCAACAGAGGCCCAAATACCTTGTTTGCCCTTTTGGCCTTTGCAGTGCAGCCCTTAACAGAGTTACACCCTGACTGACAAATCCAGCTTGAAGTTTGAGAATCTTGGATAGAGAGAGGTGGGTAGTTCAGGCAGTGAAGTTAGAAATGCTATCACTTGGGGAGGACACCAACCACTATTGGTTCTTTTTACCAGAAGTTTTCCTATTCTAAGGCTGTGGTCAGACAGGCAGTTTGCAATAATATCACTGCTGTACCCTTGCGGATTTAAACAGCACAATCAGACAGCAATATCTTCCTTCCGTGCCCCAGTCATCGCCACCTCATTCTGACCCACCTTGGAAGCAGAGTAATCAGTCTGGTCTTTATGGATGTCAGCGCTTTCAACCTGCATTTCCAGAAGTCTGAACTTCCCTGTTGAGAACTGGAGCCAGCTGGGATGTGTGAATGTCAGATCCATTTCCACCTCTTTTTAAAAAATTGTTGGAGACATGTGCATAAGCACATGCGATTCCATATATTTTTAAAAAAACCGACCAGACACTGTGCTCCATGGTTGAGGTGCAGCAGTAATGTGGATGCTTGACCATGGGATGAGCAAGTGGGGAAGCTGCCTCAGGGCATGCTGTCTGGTCAAACCTTCCCACTACAACTTAAACGGGTACAATTTGTGGCACTCGCAGACCAAGCCAAGCTTGTCGTCTGACCGCAGCCTAAATACAAGATCTCATTCTTCAAATAGAAGCTGACCTGTCACAAATTAAAAAGGCTTTAAAAAAATCTTAGATGGAATGAATTATTCTTATAGGTGGGGGCAGTGCATCCATTGGCCCCACCCTGGCTATGGCTGAAATGAAATGTTTCCATTTAACATGGCAAGGCCCCACACTGACTGTAAAAGGATTAATATCTTGATCCAAAATTTATTTCCTTGAGGAAGTACTATTGATTTCAGGAGAACTTACTCCCAAGGTAAATAGGCCTACAATCATATCCTAAGCCATTTTAAGGAGACCTAGGGACTTGGTGGCCTTCATAAGGGCAGAAAGGCAGGGTATAATGCTTGTAATTAAATATATTGGCTTAAGTGGTTTGTGCCCTGTACTGTTAATCCATTTGCAATGGACCAAAATCATCTCTGCTTCAGGTCATTATGAGAGAGCTGGTCTTCACCAACGTAAGGACATCCCCAAATCCCATATCTTTTTCCCGTATTCACCAGGTGACTCCTTACACAGTCTGAACAAGGGATGACCCTGCTAAAATATCTGTGGCAACTTGTGAGCTGATTCAGTGGAGAATAAAGGCGTCCACCTGGGGAAATGCTCAAAGTAGAGGGGACCTAATGTATTTATCAGAGCACATCCCAAGGCTCTAGTGTAGGCATTGGGGTGCTACTTTAGCACTGCACCGATGGATGGTTTGTAGAACCCAGTGAGGTCCAACACGTGATTCCAGCTGCTTGCCATGAGTACTGCTAGCCACTCAACAGCTACTTGCCTGCACAAGTGCAGAATAAGTAGTCACCATCATGCCTCTGCTGGCAACCTCACAACACCTGGTAAGAAATCATGTGCCTATAAAGGCAGTGGCTGCCTTTAAACCTACCTCATGAGCCAGTGCTGTGGAATGTTTTATAAAACAATAAGTGATTACTCAGAGCACAGGATTTCTGAAGCAGGTCAATCATTCATGTATACCACCCTGGAGCTCTCATCCACCAACACTTTTGCTTTCCTCCAGACTTACAGCACAGTCCTAAGAAGAGTTGCACTCATTGACTTCACCCAGTAACTCTGCTTCAGATGGCATTGTAAGCCCCACAAGTACTTTCTCCTCAACAGAGGCATATGGCTTCCTCTTTCACATCATTGCTAAATCCCTACCAGTTCCCAATGTGTCTGAGCTTGTGCAGAATTTCTGAACCATACCCTCTGCACAACTTTGCAGGTACTGGATAATGCTCAAAGCATCTAAATACTGCTAAACTTTTTTTCCTATGTTTAGAAAAACACAATGCTGAGTTTTCAGTATTGGGCTATACCTCTGAAATTGCTAAATGCTAAATTATCTATATTCTCCATGAATGCTCCCTTTGGGTCCCTTCTAGGGATGGGCATGGACTGCATTTCTGTGGTTCAGTTTGTGGATCATGGCTGAACCATGAACTCATAAACCGGTTCATGAGCCATATAAAGTTTTTTTAAAAGCTGTGGGGACCAGAAAGCAGTGATTTAAATGGGTCCATTTAAACCAAATGGTACCTAGCCATCTAAACCAAACAGCTGTTTTTCATGAAGAGGAGAAAGCAGGGGTTTAAATGGCTCAAAGAACATTTTTCAAGGCCTGGTATATCTAATTTAAATATTAAGTAACTAAAAGGCACAGAAACAGCAAAAAAACCATGTGCGGCTGGAAGAAGCCTTGCTGAAATTTGCTGAGGTTTTGTCATCACTATTTTTTGACTACTGCTTAAGTGCTTCAGTGCCAACAGACGGGCTTTTAAAATGACCACAAAATCCAAGGCATCAGCCTGGAAGTGAGTCATTTTCATCAGCAGTGTCAAAACCACTCTCCATCCGATGCCCAGTGCAACCACTTTCCTCATGGCAATAATTACTGCTAATGTTTAACTTAATTGGTAAATTTTTATCCTGCCCTTCCTTCAAGGAGCTCAGAATGACGTACATATTTCTTCCTTCTTCTATTTTACCTTCACAACAACTTTGTGAGGTAGGTTTGGCTGAGAAAGAGTGACTAGCAAACCAAAAGGGCAGTCTGCTGTCCTATCAAAAGCACCAGCCTCAGGAATGTCTTCTAGCTACCCTGCCAATGCTGTGTATATAACAGCAACACAATTACTGTTTGGGGGGGGGGAATAAACCAGAAAACTCCTTTTTGTTTCTAGCCATTGTCCCTGTATATATTTTGTTTGTTCCCATAAGCTCCCCTTATCACTGATTTATACTCACTGCCATTAACTACCTCCTTTTCCAAGTTTTATATATTGATTTTTTATTTTTTATTGCAGCTCTCACATCGTCTTTAAACTGGGGTGGCTTTTTCACCAATGCAACTTAAGCATGCATTGATCTCTTAAATGAAGTTTATAAATCCCTGATCAGTTACAAATAGTCTTCATTGCCTGCCGGTTAGCACATAATGTGCAAGCACACTTTATTTATCTCGCTCTTCACAAATGCACTTCTAGGGCTTAGTACAAGTCAGCAGAACTTTGCTGTTGACTTAGCAGCTGTAGCAGCTGCTCTTAGAAGGCTGGAACTGCAATGATCAATCCACCGGCTTCAGAACAATACCATGGAAGCCAATGGCACTCCACTGCTGCTAAGCAGCCAGAAGATTTCATAACATACATAAAGTCTGGCCAGTTTTCTACACAATTGCATTTAAGAGATATCCTGTAGCAGACGGTCTGGGCTATTATTCAAGGGCTGCTAGGCCTGCTGTTTAAACAAAAAATGTTTTTGAGATTCCACTAAGGTTACCAACCTCCAGGTGGAGCCTGGAGTTCTTCCAGAATTGCAACTGATCTCCAGACTGCAAAGATCAGCTCCCCTTGAGAAATGGCCACTTCACAGGGTGACCTATATGGTATTCCATAGAGTCTAGGATAAACTGATGTCTCTCCCCAGGCACTGCTCCCTTCCTAAGCCAAGCTGGCTGCCCTAAATTCCATAAACATGTGGCTCACTGAGCTTCCCTGAGAAAGTTTTGCCGAGGACGGCTAAATCCCCAGTGGAGGTTGGGGATAGAGATGCCAGCCTCCAGGTGGGAACGGAGGATCTCCCAGAATTATACCACATCTCCAGAGTACAGAGATCAGTTCCCCTGGAGAAAATGGATGGTTTGGAGGGTGGACTCTATGGCATTGTACCCCAATGAGGTCCCTGTCCTCCCTAAGTTCCATCCACAAATCCCCAGGAGTTTCCCAGCCTGGATCTGGCAACCCATAACCCTAACCTCCCACCCTCCACCAGTAGCCAAGGGGGACCTGGCAACCCTGGTAGGGGATCCTCTGCCCAAAGCCTGCAAGTCCCATCACCTTCTGCTGCTTCCACTTTTACTGTAGAGCTTCTGGCCAGGAGCTCTACGGAAAGAACTTCCTATAAGTAAATGAGGCCTGATTTTTCTTTTTTCAGTTTTTCTCCCAGGACACTGCCCACCCACAACACTCCTGCAGGTTGCCAGCCTCCAGGTGGTGGGTCAAGATCTCCTTAGATACAACTGACCTCCAGGTAACAGAGATCAGTTCCCCTGAAGAAAATGGCCACTTGAGCAGCTGACCTCTATGGCATTATATCCCACTGAATTCCCTCCCCTCCCCAAACTCCGTCCTCCTCAGGCTACACCCCCAAAATCTCCAGTAAGTTCCCAACCCAGAGCTGGCAACCCTTTGCCATAGCTCTGCCCTGTAATAGTAGGTGATCCTAAATCCCTAGTGCAGGGATCTGTTTGCAGAGAGATTTATATGGAAGAAGGCATTATGTTATCGCTTGTGGTCCAGTTTGCATGGATACTTGTAAAGTGCCTCTTTTTATTTTCTGTTCCATCTCTACAAAGAGCATTTCTCTTTTCCATACACTCTAGGGTTCTCAGCTCTGGGTTAGAAAATACCTAGAGATTTGGGGGGGGAGCAGGAAAGGATGGGATTTGGGGAGGGGGGGATGTCAACAGAGTACAATGCCCTAGGGTCCACCCTCCAAAGCAGGTGTTCTCCAAGGGAGCTGATCTTTGTTGTCTGGATATCAGTCATAAAAGCAAGAGATCTCCAGGGCCCACCTGGAGATTGGCAACCTTATGATATCATCTCTTCTTTCTTTTGACTTGGGCCATTTGCCTTCTTCCCTGAGATCCAGTATGTCCATCTATTTGCATTCAGCCTTTGTTTTGTAAACTTTACACTATGAAATATTGGAGACCTAGGGAGAATACCCTTGGCTTTGCTCTCAACAAGCTATGATGTCTTTGGCTTCCGGTCTTTGAAATCTCTGCAGCTCACACAGAGAACCCCACCACAACTACTCTGAGAAATAAAGACCGCGTGGTAGCTTAGAGAATGAGCTGTGAATCAGAAAGAACCAGGGACTCACCTCTTTAGGGTAGTCATAGGCAAGCAATGATCCCTCAGCCTCAGCCCCTTTCTGCCTTTGGCAGCCTGTTTTACAAATTTGTTACGAGCACTGCTGAAGCAGTTGTGTGATGCACTTTGAACACTCGGAAGGTGTGATAGAAATGTTAAGCATTAGTGTTCTTACTGATTTCCTGCAAGATCCTGTGTTGCTTTTCTCCTGATCCCACTCATTTCAGGCCTCTTTGCATGTCAGGGACACCAACAAGACCCTAGTAGCCAGATACCAGTACTGTACCATCTTGCGCCACTGGCAATCTGCAGCCACGGCACAGTTTCAAGGACACCCACCATCTAGGCTGCAGTATCTGTTCTGCTGGTTCAGCTGACCTCCTTGCCCCCAGGTCACATACAGCGCTAGGTTCAGAGCCTGCTCCTCAGTTCAAGCAGGTATATATATAATCTGCTGGGATCCTAAGCCTTCTTTCTGCTTGTGCCCTCTTTGTCCGTTGCAGAGACTGTAGACCCCATTCCACTAGCATTAGGCACTTTTCAGCTCATTGGGAGACATTGGTCTTGCATGAGCAGAAGCACCTAACAGTAGAGGAATACAATCCACTGTGAAACACTTTGCTGGCAGAACAGGCCTTAGGGTCCAAGCCAGAATCTATGGGAACTGGTCTGACTCCAAATCTCTTGCTAATCCCTGCTTGCTGTCTTGAACTTAACTCTTTCTTGATATGCTTATGCATTTGCCTCCTGCTTGCTGAGTTAGATCAGACCATTTGACTCCTGGGACTCAGCGCCAGCCTCATTTTCTCCCTACTCTTCCACTTGACACCCATAGGGGTCCCATTTCCCACAGCATTGTGTGTGGTGCTACATCACTTCTAGTAGAAAACTGGAAGAGACCTCAGGTAGCTCTAGGAATCACCAGAAAATCTATAATTTTACCTTAGAGTTTCTGGTGATTCCTAGAGCTACCTACCGGTATGTCACTTTGTTTTTCACTGGAAGTTATGTAGCACCACAGCTAGCATTGCGGGGGGGGGGCATACTACACCTACAACCCTTCCACTAGTTGCTGGACACTGTCAGGCAACACTGAGCAACAATGAGTTGATGATCCCCTGGCCCCCTAACCCAACCACCTGAGTACAGTGCATTATGGGGGGGGGGAATGAGTTCCAGTGCAAAGCATGACAGGGGCACCATTTTATCAGGCTGAGATTATGTCTAAATGGTACCATCCCTCCATGCAGCTCCAACCAGTCTCTACTTTGATATACCATGCCAACTCTACTAGGACAATTTCATTTTCCTATTTCATATTTTCATTGCCCATGGCCACATATCTTATTTTATAAACTACCCCACCCTTCTTTCTCCACTTGGTCTGGCCAGCTGTCCTCCTTTGTCTGTGATGGGGGGGGGGGGAGAGCTAGGGATGATCCTGAGTTTAGTAACAAGGCTGTTTCATTTTGAAAGTCCATTTATTTGATGGTTTCTCCACCCTTGAGATGAAACCAAGGTTGCCTTTTCCCCAACCATGGTAACAGAATTCAACAGAAACGTTGCCATTAAAAACTGATGCCTGGTCTTGCATCAGTTGGGCATAAGTAGTGTAACAATGGCATGTGACATATACATGGCATTAAATGGCATTAAAAATAAAATAAATGGAAAATTTGCCAAAGAAAAAAAACAAGAGGAAAATGGCTCTTCCAACTGTGGACAAACAACTTCTTACATATACACACACTGGAGCTCCCGGCCTCCCAGCAAAGCCACTGGAGGTCCGGGGGCTGTTTGGCTGCCCCAGAGGAAACCGGGGCAGCAACAGCACCCATGACATGCTGGCTATGTTGGAAAAGGCCGGGCTCCACCCCTGCCCGATGTCAGTTGCACTGCGTGCTCGCCCGCCCACCCGCCCTGTTCGTAGTGTAGGCTACAGCTGGTTGCCTATTGGGGCCAGGTAGGAATTTTTCGCTTCTACCCAGGATTGGCTGTTTGGGTGGAGGTGTTTTTGCCTACCTTGCACTGAGAGCAGTGGATTGGATGGTTGGTTGTGGTGGTCGACATCTAAATAGGCTGGTCACTAGGCAGGTTGGTGTGGGCAAGAAACCAGAACCAGTGAGCACCTTACGGCATTTTCCCCATTAGGGAACAGGGGGTCATCAGGAACAGCCTTCAGATTTTCAGGTCCAGGGTACGGAATGGTGATCACCTCCTCTGGGAACCACCTAGGATTTGCTCCTCTCTGCAAGTTGGAAGGCTTCAGGGGTAGGCGCTCCTAGGTGGCAACCAGTTTGCTGGGCTGCCGGTCGCGAGCCAGACCGATGGCTCAAGACTGGAACTGTGTGACCCGCCCGAGAAAAGGGCAAGGAGATTGGTCAAGGGAATGACACCTGCCTTGCCTGTTCCGCACTCGCTTAGCTGGTCCCTTGCCACAATGTTATGTTAAATAGTTAATAAAGTGGCCCTTGTTTACTTCCAAACTGTTGTCTGTCTCATTATTCCAACTGGGGGGGGGGCAATTCCTATGGGAAACAGATCTCCTAGCTAGCCCTCCGCTGCTGCTTTTCTCTTATATCTGTATATAAGGCAATCCTTCTGCCTTGATGGTGCACCTGGAACATGAGGCACCAGCTGCTTAACAAATGCTACAGCAGCCCCTAGCGGCCAGCAGGAAAACTGAAGCCGCTCATATCAATGCCACCCTGTACAACAGGAATGCGGTCATGTTCGCCCCAAGGATTTTCCAAAGAGGGATTGGAGAGCTGAGTCTATCATGGCTGTTTCAGTAGTCTGAACGGATAACCTGCAAAGTGCATAAAGTGTTCTTTCCTGATACATTAATTGAATGGCTTCTTATATTCTTCAGATACTTTGTGTCTTAAGAAAGCTATACACTGTTTTTTGTTTAGAAATTCAGAATACACTCAGTTCAGTGTCCCCTAACAAAATTATGTTAATTTCTTGCAAGATTTGCTGGTGGCATTTTTAATAAATGTAAAAGCAGTCATAATATTTATTATAATGTTTATATTTTACAAATAGGGCCCTTCTAGTAGATCTGGGTCTGTGTGTGTGCAGGCAGAATTCCATATGTACAAGTCTGATACAACTTACAGCTCAACGATTAAGCGGTGCCCCCACTGACTACAACTGATCTCCAGATGACAACGCTTCAGTTCCCCTGGAGAAAATGACAGCTTCAGAGGGCAAACTCTATGGCATTATATCCCTCTGAGGTCCCTCCCTTCCCTAAACCCCACTCTCTTCAGGCTCCACCCCCCCAAAAAATATCCAGGAATTTCCTAACCTAGAGTTGGCAACTGTAGCAACAATTCTGGCAACATGGCTTGTTGTTTATCATATACTAAAATCGCTACTATGGGCTCGGGGTTCTGCCTACTGTGCACAGGCATCCACTATGAGAATCTGAGCACATGAAGCTACCTAATACTGAATCAGACCACTGGTCTACTATGGCCAGCATTGCCTCTTCTGACTGGAAGCAGCTCTCCAGGGTCTCAGGCAGAAATCCTTCACATCACCTACTACGTCCACTATGCAGATAGTTTAAATGCTATTCCTTTCCCTATATTAATCTGAGCTGTTTTCCTAGTGACACACCCTTGTTGTTAGAGGGAAAAGAATTTCTCTCCCATAGCTAAAACAGGAAATAAGTTGTGTGTCCTCATTATAAAGAAACCCTCAGTATAGGAGCTTTTCAAAATGGCATCCTTGAGTCCAGCCTCCTGTTTCCCTTTTGTAATTGCTTGCAGAATAAATTTTGCCAGGGAAAGGACAGTGTAAAAATACCAGTGATTATCAGTAGGAAAGTTGAACACAATTCCTTAACTTTGCCTCAGAACCTTCAGAAGCCTTCCTGTGAAATCACCACCTTCATTCAAGAGGAAAAGGACTGTGTCAGCAGGCTCAGACAAAACAGGCAACATTTTCTGGTGTATTAAATCCTGTTGAAAAGGCAGTAAACATGAGGCTTTAATGCTGCTTTCTGTAGAGCTGATGATTCAATTCCTCCAAATACTTGCACAACTTTACCCTTTATTTGCATTATGATATTAATAATCCACAAATATTTCTTTACCAGACCATAGGAGTGTTTAGCTGCACTGTAAAAGTAATTAGTGTCCTGAGGTACTATTGCTAACAACACTATAAATGCACAAAGGGGAAATGACTGCAAGGTGGAAAGATTCCCATGAGTGCTTAGGAAAATGGACTAAATAATTGCCAGTTGACACGAGTGATTTTTAATGAATAAGACACTTCCTTACAGCTACATGAACTAGTCTATAATGACCATCTTCTATTATGCTGCCATACACCCTCACAAGGGCAACATCACACATGACATGTGGTACACTAAACTAGAGAAAGCTTTACGGTACACCTAAAAATGTACTGAGTGAATAACATGTTGGAAATACACATGGCATAGAGAGACATTTATCAAAAGGCCAGGATTGGCTGAGGTTCTCTGTTGAGTGTATGGATGGAGGGTGTTAAGTAATATGTGGTTTAACTGTGCTTGTCAGGTGGAAGGCTGGAGTGCACAAACAATACTATATGGAAGGTCAGAGTGGATGAGATAGTGGTAGCCACCCAAATGTCTGCCCCGTCACATATGAAGCAGTTATGGTGGTCTAATATTAATATCAAGGGGGGGTGAGTAAGAGGAGTTCAACACTTTAGAACAGATAAAAGGTTAGAACTGTTAGAACAAATAAAAGGAAGTATTTCTTCACCCAAAGAGTGATTAACACATGGAATTCACTGCCACAGGAAGTGGTGGCAGCTACAAGCATGGACGGCTTCAAAAGGGAACTGGATAAACATATGGAGCAGAGGTCCATCAGTGGCTATTAGCCACAAGGTATAGCTAGGGGCTCTGGGGCAAGTGATGCTCTGTCTTCTTGGTGCTTGGGGGGGGTCAACAGTGGGAGGGCTTCTAATGTCCTGGCCCCACTGGTGGACCTCCTGATGGCACCTGGTATTTCTGATCCAACATTGGCGTCTCTAAAAAAAAAAACACAACTTCCTTCTCCCCTCCCTTTGTCCCCATGTGTGGTCACTTCAAACAATTCAGCAGGTTGAACGAAAAGTGCTTAGAGAGTGACAGGCTTCATGGAAAGAAGGTGGGGCAGGGGAGGTTCAGTTGTCCTCATTCACATGTCCCTTTTGGTGTTACGAGACACAAATCCTGTCCCCTGCTTTTCATAGGAAGAAAATATGCAAATAAAAAACTCAGCTACTGCAATCGTGTTGACTTGGAGCCTGAGAGCCTACTGAGATTTCATTGATACTAACTGGAAAGTGTTCCTAGTCCTGTAGGCCACACATTCCACAAAGGGAATCTCAGAGAGACATCCATTCCACGGGGGAACTGTAGTCAGTCATGGCTCTCTGAGGATGTGTTATTCACATTCACCCTACTTGCCAGCTCTCACTTAGGAAATTCCTGAAGATTTGGGGGGGAAACCTAGGGAAGACAGAACCTGGGGAGAGAAGAAAGCTCAGCTGGGTTATGTTTCCATGCAGTCTACCTTCCAAAGCTGACATTTCCCCCCTGGGAACTGGTCTCTGTTGCCTGTTGATCAGTTGTAATCCAGGACATCTCCAGCCACCACCTGAAGTTGGCAAGCCTACTTGTATCTTAGGGGCTAGCTACATTTACAATCTGGGTGAGGTGGGGGTGTAATTTAGAGTGAGAAAACAGCAGATGAAGAAAGGGTTGTGCACCTACTTTCTTCCATTCCCCCTTCTCAATCTCCCCCTCTGAATCCGTTTTTCTAAAATGAAACAAGCAAGTGAACAAAAACCCTGGTGTTTCGATGCACATTATAAAATCATTCCACACACACACACACACACACACACACAAATGAAAAGGGTGAAATGACCCTATTTGCAGGCCAATTAACACCTCTGCTCAGTGTCATCCTCTCCTAAAGAGCCAAGACTCTTCCATGTGACCATTGGCCTTCACTGGCTTTTGCCCTGAGCACATCGGCTTGGTGAACAACCAGTGGTGACTCAGACAGGATGATGTGCTGCCACCTGTGCTGCCACTACCTTTCCCACTGCACTGCACTGCACTGCACTGCACTGCCAAGAAGCTGGAGCAGGTACTGCTCCTTCCTTTCTTGTTCCCCAGCCATCTTTAAAGATAGTGTGGTCAACTGCACATTCCCAACAGGGCTTCCTGAACTCTCACATTTTGCACACATGTCAAAACCCCTATCGGACATGCACAGGTTTCTACACTGTGTTGAAAGTTGCTTGGTTAATGAGGAAAGAAGGAGCACTATGTACTCCAAGCTCCTGGGGGGGGGGTTTGCAAGCAGGACTGAGTCAGTGGCAGAAGTGGAAGTTGCTGCCTCACTCAGTGCCACTGCCTTACCTTGCTTCATTGTAGAGATGGCCATGGGAACCACGTGTAGTATAAAAAGGTCGTTTTTGGTCTTTTTAAATGCCATTTAATTGGCCAAAGGAATTGTTTACATCTGTTCTTTTTACAACTTGGCCTGCATTAATTATCTTTAATGTCATTGTTTTTCACCCTCTTAACGCAATTCACATTTAATCCGCTGAACACTTTTCCAGGCTTGTCAGTCTTGCTGTAGTATCTCAGGCTTGTGAACAGCCTAACATAGCCGTCTCAGCTATCCATACTTTATAAAATAGCAATTTGTCCTTTGGTGTAATGAGTGGGAACTTTCCCTGTACAGCTTCCAACGAATATCCCTGCTGGTTTGGGTTTTTTTTTAATGCTTACGCAGTCTTTAGTAGAATTGCTGATGATACATTTTCTTAAACACACACATTACACAAAAGAAGATTATATTTTAGCCTCTTTTACAGACTATAAAAATCTGATTTGCCCTAATGAAACAGCAAATAAAAGGGCTTTCTCCTTTTCTTTTTCAATCTTTTGGCAGTTTTCCTCTTGTGGTTTTATTATGCTCTCCCCCCACTCTCTCTCACATTATCAGTGTTCCTCGCTCATTTCAACTTGGTGACATGTTGCTGGGACAACTAAGTCTTTTAACCTTCTTAACTCTGCCATTGTTATTGCCTGGTGTGTAAGGGGGAGTGTTCTAATTTCTTACAAAATACGCTGTGTGCCAACCCCAGTGGAAAGATATTAGAAATCGAGAGAAGAGAGACAAAAAAAAAAATCTTGTCGTCTTTAAAGGCATGCTATTCTAATAATCTTTTTTTCCTGTTTCTTTTAAATCCATCATTTGTATGCAGCAGGTTACCACTTTAAAGCCACTTTTCCACTACTGAAAGGAATGCTTTGTATAATGACGTCAGCCACATTCAGACTGCTTTCTGTTCCTGACTCTTCTGAGGTGAAGTGTTTCCACTGACACAGAAAACCATGTGTCTGTTTTGCATCCTCCTGGTTTCCTGGGGAGAAAAAGATGTCCATGCTACAGGTCAAACACACTTCCAAAGGTCTTTTGCACATTCTTTTTTGAACAAAAAAAAATGCATCATCTAGCTACAGAAGCATCAGTCCTCACCTTTATTTTCCAGAGTAGTTCCAAGTTTATGTTAGCAATAGATACAGTGTCTTACTGTTCTGTAAGTACTTTACTTTCGCTGACACTGCCATGTGTTATCCATTTGATAGCAATGGATTAATTACTATCCCACAAGTCCTTGTCATGGATGGGAGAAAGGAAGAAAGAGGAAAGGTCAATCTTCTTCCACTTGGCATCCAGGTGGAAAGAAATAATCAAATCATGTCCTCTGACGATTGGCCCTGCAAGGTAACAGGAATAACCAGTGCTGAATGTTTTTGCAGCCATTCACTGAACCTCAATGACACTTAAGACCTCCAGTGGATACTGTGATGGGGCAATTCCATCCATAATTGGTAATGTTGCTAATAATACATTTATAGGTCATGCTGACTTAAAGGCCACAAACAATGAATACAAATTAATCAATCTCCTTTGCTATTGGAGTGTCCATTCCTTATAGGGAAGGGCTGTGGATCAGCCATACAGCATCTGTTTTGCATGTTGAAGGTCCCCAGTTCAATTCCCAGTTAAAGGATCAGGTAGTAGGAGATGGAAAAGGTAATCCTGAAGAGCCACTGCCGAAGTGGACAACCCTGAACTTTGCAGATGAAACTGGTTTGTCCATTCTGAGCTTCAAGTGTGGGCCAAGAGACCTTGGAAGGAAGAAGTTTTCTGACCAGAGAGAAAGAAGTTGGCTGGCAGGATAATTTTGGAATGCTGTTGCTGTGCTGAGACTAGACCATCCTTCCTATATGTACCTGCTTGATCACTACCCACTGAATCTGTACATTTGTAAAAAACACTTTAGAGGGCAATCCTAAACCAAAAGAAATCCATTGAAGTCAGTGGACTTGGAAAAGTAACTCTGCTTAGAATTGTGCTATTAGTCTCCGGTGTTTTCTCAGGCAAAAGGAAGCAAATCCTACGCTGGAGCTTCCCAGCACTTAGAAATATGGAGGCTATGAAACTGTGTCTTTGGTAGGGCTGCAGGGTGAGGGAGGGTGGTTTTGTTTTCCTGTGATTTAGGGTTGGGTCTGAGAGGAGAGGGGGCTCTTGACCCTGCTTTTTGGCTGAAATGGTTTAACTGTGGGAAGCTGCCATCCAGAAGCAACGTCAGGGATGTAACCTCTACAGAGATCTAAGCAAATAATTTACCAGCTCTGTCTATTGCTGTAACCTACTGCTGATTTATAGGAGCAGATGAACTGGTGCAAACGCATCAGGCAATTACCATTTCTGGTTAATGTGGCATACAAGTGCTGATAGCTAACCATTTCCAAGTCTGTTCTTTTACCAGATTGTCATTTATTGTTTCTGTATACTATGTATTATGTGCATGGTGAGTTTTATTTCTAGATGTTATTACAGGAGCGTGTTTGTTTTGTTTTGACCTGACTCAAACTGACTGTAGAAATGCCTTGTATTATACAGCAAGAAACTTCAAGCCTTCGCAAATATGTTAAACACAGTTAAACATGTCAGAGTTCATTACTATTTGATTATGGTAGGAAGCTAATGGAACATGTGTTGTGTATACAATCTCCCGTTATTTCAATGTCAACTTGATGTCTCCCTGACATGCTTATTGTACCTGGACCAGTGTTCTTTTTAACAACTAATTGATCTTTTATTAACATATAATAATTCACTTATTAAATGTAAATTAAAGACTTAATTGAGATGCTTAATCTGGAGTGCCTCTGTATATCATCCTTATAAGCATAATGTATAATTTAATTAATTGAAACAGCTGATAACAGCATGTCATCTGTCACTATATTCACTGACCTGGGAGCCAATTCTCCATCTGAGGAGTTTGCTTAAATACAGCTGAGAGTCTGAAGGCCAATAGATTGGGGGGGTTGGGGTGTTTCTCTGTTCCAAAAGTGGATGTGATAATAGCAGCTTGATTCACAGTGCAGTTATGGGAAGGACATAGATTTAAACTTTAAATATGATATGCAAAGTCTCAGGAATGAATGGAATAAGGAGCTAGATTGGCCTATTCTGCCCAAGCAATGGGATATTGCCTTAAAGGTTATTATACCTGCTCTCTCCATGGATCTTAAGCTGCAGCTCATTCAACAAAAATTATGTTTAGGATATGCTGGACAGCAACTCTTTAGCAAAGGACTGAATGAAGTGTCTAACTGCTGGCATTGTAACTCACAGGATGCATCCCTTAAACATATGCTTTGGGCATGTCCAGTCATTCAGTTTTCTGGGAAGAAGTTATTACTCAGATCAATTTCGTATTAGAATGTTCATTGATATTTGAGGATTCTTATATACTTTAAAACTGGCTGCCCATCTCTTGAAGGCTAACCAATGGTCAAAGAAAATGGACACCCCCCCATGCCCTTAGAACAGCTAAAAGATGGGGAATTATCTATACTTGTCTGAGGGTGAAGAAGATATAACAGAATTGACTATTGGCTAGTAAAAGTCAATTGATGATAAATGAGAGAGATAATTACTTTATTATGAATTGTGTAAATATGTATGGACTTTCTTATGTGTTTATGTGAAATGGAAAATGGAAAAAATAAATTAATTAAAAAACAGCTAAAAGACCCATATTACAACACTGGAAAGATAAAAGCCCACCCCCATTAAATCAATGGATTGGCGGCCTTAGAACTCTATCAAATATTTCAATGCATGGCATTTAGACGACAACTGTGTATGGACTTATTTTTAGGTATTTAAATATTTGAAAGCCTTATATAGAAACTTGTGTGTAGATCTGCCACCACTGTTATACTTTGTCTCTATGTGTATCTTTCTTTTTTCTTTAACACTATATAGTTGCTATATTTTGAGGGTTTTTACCTTTTTTTTAATTTTTAAGTAACATTAAAAAAAAATCTTGTTTAGCCCAATTGATTTCAGGGCAGGATTGCTGACCTCCAAGTGGGGCCTGGAGACCTCCCAGTGTTACAACTGATCTCCAGACAATGGAGATCAGTTCCTTCGGAGAAAATGGTTATTTTGGAAGGCAGACGTATGGCACTGGGATCCTCCTCTCCCCAAACCCCACCCAACCCAGGTTTCATTCCCAAATCTCCAGGAATTTCCCAACCCAGAATTAGCAACCCTATTTCAGGGGAAGAAAAACAGCCTAAATCCAAATACTTAACTGAGACACCAAAAGTAGCTTGTGTCATTATGAAAGTTAAGCCCTTTCCCCAGCAGTCTTTTTCCAAAACATTTCCCCAATTTGAAATGTCCCCTTGGGTAGGAAAAGAAACCACCCCATAGATAGTCATAGTGGGCTAAGTGAGCTGATTACTCTTTTGATAGGATCTTCTTTTGAACCAGCTTCTCTTCACTTCCTGCTGTGTATATAAATAGGCCTGATGGATTTATACTCCAATGTATCTGATGAAGTGAGTTCTGAATTACAAAGGTTTATCCAGGTCTTTAAAGTGCCACCAGACTCCTGCTTTATTCTGCTGCTACAGAGAAAATGTGTTTCTATAACTGAAGCCCGATACTCTGTCCACTATAGTACAATGGACCTCTGTGTGTGACTGATTTTATAGCAATGCCGCCTCTTTTGGAATAAGACCCAAGACTCTATTGCTGTGCCAGCTAGGAGCACGAAGATCCTGTTAGCCGAATTGCTTTATTTACAGCAATTGGCAATTTATAAATGGGTTCTTGCCAATTTATACCAAGGTCCTGATCCCACCCAGGGTTACCAGTAAAGGATTCGAGGCTGTTGTAGTTAAAATAGATGTCTTTTACTTAAAAATATATCTCATACAAACAATACTGATGCACTCACACATTCAA
>NW_015172588.1:460554-474706 GCF_001447785.1 Gekko japonicus
TTTATTTACATTGGATTTATATACCGCCCTTGACCCCTAATGGGTCTCAGAGCGGTTTACAGCTATACTACTATTATGTATAGTAGTTAATTAACCTACCTAGGGCCACACATTTTTCAGGGGAGGGGGACTGCCTACCGACACCTTTTTTTTTTTTTAAGCGGCGCGTTCTATCTTCTTCACCCCGGCGGCTGCGGATGTTATTCTGGCATCTTCAGGATGACCGGCGACCACCCCTGGCAGGCTCGATGTTCTTCCTCCTCTGCGTGTGACTGCTTCTGGCTGCAGCTTTCCGGCTTACGTCCCTCAGGCTCCTGCCGTGCTACGCCGTCTCGCGCCCACATCGCCTTGGCTCCGCCTCCATCTGGTCTGGTCGCCGCATCCTTGGATCGGAGCTCCATCGCCATTGTTGTTGCTGCTGCCGCCGTCACTGCCGCCACCGCCAACACTCCTGGCACGGAACCAGGAGGTGGATGCCCCCTGCCACCTAGGGCAGGTACCCATTTATCTACTTGTTTTTACTTTCGAACCGCTGGGTTGGCGGGAGCTGGGACACGGGGCCGGAAGCTCACTCCGTAGCTTTGCCATGGGGGCTGTTTCTTCCTAGAGTTGTTGTTTCATTGCTCACAATAATGGAGGTTTGTGCTTCTTCACCAGGCTGGGCAACTGTGTAGCTGAAACCTTATTTACATGTAAGGTATGTGCAGGCACCCTCTATGTGTGTAATCACAACAGGTGACCTAAAGTGTACAGCCCTCTGAGCCTATGTGTGTGTGCGCAGTCCATGTGTAGCAATAAGTAGTTCATAAAACAAATATCAGGCTTGTTCTCTAACAATGCCTCCTGCATTGTCATGGGTTCCAGGAAAATCATTAATGCCCCAAGTATACCAGTTCCATGGGCCACATTTGTGTTCTTAAAAGGGTCCCCTCCCCACTCTGATCTATCGAGAAGGGGCTGGTCATTTTGCACTGTATCCACTTACAGACTGGGGTCCAAATCTGCTTGCATAAGACAAAAGACACTTCTGCGGGAACAAGCTGAAAGATTTCTGCCAGTTCCTGTGGTCCTTACACACCAAGCCTGAAGATCTCCTGAGACTCAACAGCAGTATGGGGTGGTAGGTGCAGTTGGCTGTAACAGGAAAAGAGAGATAAAGCTGGTTGAATCAATGTGCCATACTTTTAATTGACTACTCAATGGGGGGGGGGGAATGGAATCCACTGATTCTAGTACACAACCTGTGGCAAAAGAAAAGACCAACTCATTGGACAGATGCGGGGGACTATTGCACATGTAGTTAGAATTATTCTCCCCTATTTTACTTCTATTTTTAGGACTTTGGGAGACAAACTAGGACCTTTTTTCCTTCACTGCCATGTTGTTGAGCAATGTTTAAATGGAGCTAAGTGTCTTTGTTTCCTTTGGGAATTTAATTACACTAAGGTTACTGAATTCCACAATACTGTATATGCCATGTATATTCTCCTTCTCTTTCTGCAAAGCATCATTATCTCCCACCAATGAAGTTGTCACAGCATGCAAAGAGAATATTTTTGTTCATATTCCACTGTGGCACAGATAATGTTTTAATAGTTTTCTGCATACTCCTTCAGCAGCTTAAATATTTTAAATATACCAGTAAAATATACCAAATATCACTTTGGTTTTTCCTTTGGCTCTGGCCCTCAGGCTTCAGATACCATTATGGAACCTATGCAATGCCTGACACTTTTCCAGGTATGGATTTACCAATGTATACACACGTTCCCCCCTCTCCCAATTTTGGATCATATCACATGTTCTGATAGCTTGCACTGCACATGAACAGCAGTAGAATGGTTTCAGTGTCATTGTAACCAAAGTTACCCCTATCCAAGTCCACTGAAATCAATGGATATATCTGTGTTTAGGATGGCGCTGTGTGAGTTTGCTTCTTCAAGACACAGGTTAATCAAATCTTCATCCACAGGAATTCTGCAGATTGATCATTTATAGCATTGCTGTGACAGAAAATGACAGGCAATACTGCACCCAGGACTGCCAACTGCCTGGAAAATCCAGAGTCCTGACTTGGTAGGGTGCTACTTACCAGGTTATGTCATTTACCTCCATGCCATGATAAGCTTCAACTGCACATTTCCACACATTAAGCCTCTATTAGACGGATAGGACATTTCCCCCCAGGCCTAAGCACCACCAGTGTAAGAGCTGGTACATCTCTATGGGCTGATGTTGTAGTTGTCATGAGTTAACTTGGCTGTAAGACCAAACAGAAAAAAATTCTGGGAAGAAATCAATCCCTGCCCTAGTTGGGATCCATATTGCATGAGTACCTGGAAACTGAGTGCTGCTGTAGTATATAGTTAAGGACGTGAGCTGTAAACCAGATTTGTCTCTTCTGAGCCTGTACTCAATGGGTGTTTCTAGGCAAACAGAACCCTGGTTTCATATATCTTCGGATCCATAACTGGATATGGGTAGGAGATATAGCTCAATGTAGAAGCATGAGCTGTCTGTGCAGAAGGTCCCAGATTCAATCCCTGATATCTGTAATTAAAGGATTCCAGGTAGCAGAAGTTGGAAAAGGCATTCCTGTGCCTGAAACCTTGGAGAGATAGGGCAGGTCAGAATAAAAATTGATGAGCTAGGTGGGCCACTGGTCTGACTCAGATTGGATCCAGATGTCCTTAGATATTGTGCTACTGTAATATACAATCATAGGTGTGGACCCTACCCTTACCCCCAAAAAGATAAATGCCTTACCTAATTGTTGTAACCAAGATAATGTGTGTGAAATGTTTTATGGTTAGGTTGCCCTCACACCTTGCCAGTATCATCAGCACTAACAATAATACATCAACAGTTGGTGCCCCTTCAGTTAAGAGAAGCTTTGACATTGATTGGAGTCTGTGTCCCAGTTTGTGCATAGCTGAGCCATGTCTCACAGGCAGCTGAGGTGGCCGTTATCAAGATATGACTTCACCTCTCCCCTCCATTAGAGACACCAGTCAACTGTGCTTTAAGAAGGCTCCATCTCTAATAGCCATTTCAGAATCCAAGTAATCTCATGTTAATTGTACTTATGGTATTATAGATCATTGTGAGAATCAGCCTTCAGATGCAGCAGTGAAAATGCAGCAAATGGAGCTTCAAGTATACCTGCTTGTAACCTGCAAATCGTATACTTTGGGAAGAAGAAGAAGAGAAGAAGAGATTGGATTTATACCCCGCCCTTCACTTGGAGTCTCAGAGCGGTTTACAAACTCCTTTCCCTTCCCCCTCCCCACAACAGACACCCTGTGAGGTGGGTGGGGCTGAGAGAACTCTGACACAAATTGCTCTTTTTCAAGGACAGCTGTGCCAGAGCTTGTGACTGACCCAAGGTCACATCAGCAGGTGCAAGTGGAGGAGTGAGGAATCAAACTCGGTTCTCCCAGATTAGAGTCCACACACTTAACCACGACACCAAACTGGGAAACTCCTGTACCCTTCAAGGAGACACTTGCAATGCTACCACAGAGGAAGTGGCTTGTGGAATTCACTTTATGCACAGCTTGCACTGAGTATTAAGATATGACTTGGCCAAACTATTGGAGGGGGGCCTTTGTCTCCAAGTGCCAAAAGCTGGATCTGGACCACTTACTGAGTGATGTTAGGTATTGAATCTTGGAGTTAACCCTGTAGTCTTCTTCATAATGAAGTGCATGTCATTGGAGTCCAAACCATGGTGATGGCCAGGCTGTAGCAGAGAGCAGTTGGTGCATGATCCTGCATGCTGAGACTCAGCAACTTCCTTATTATTTTATATGGGATAAAGTCATGCCCTTAGTGCCTATGCCCAGGTGTGAGAATTCCCACTCACACCATCCACACCTTGGCAATAAAGAATTTCATTTTAAGAACTGAAAGATTTAATTTTCAAACATAAAATGGGAAACGGAGTGTGGATTTAATAAAAAATATAATGGTAAAGAGATGATGTTTGGAACAAAATGTTCTAGAAGAAAGCAGTTCCCTCTGGGGCCCTTTTTCTTTAAGTTTTGCATATTACAATCTGAATTTTTTAAATAAAAATATCCCCATTTTATATTCACACCAGTTGCCTGAATTTAAATATCTCTCACACCTGAGATTAATACAGGCTTCACCCTGAATTACTTCCCAGCTCTGAAGTACCCACAAATTCACTTCTCTTTTAGAGACATAAAAGCTTATAAAATATATGAAATATTAAAATTTTGTCTGTGCACGCGCATGCATGTGCATGGGTGTATCAAGGGGGAAGGAAGTGAAAGAAAGCAGAAACACGGTGGTGGTTATTTGCCTTTGATATGAAAACACCCTTCTACTTCAGAACAATTGTACATCCATTATTTCAAGATGAGGTAACATTAAATTAGATTTCTTCCTTTAAGTATGCATATATAAATGCGGCTGCTTAATCCAGTTCCAGTTCTCTTGGAAGTGAGCCCCAATGAATCCAGTGGCCTTACTCCCAAGCATCTTAATGTTTAATTGTAAGGAAGACCCAGGGCAAGGTTATGTGCATTATTGTCCCCATGGTAAAGGAGGCTTTCGTTTTATATAATGAAAAATATTACATTTCTCAGGAGCAAAACAAGATATTCACAACAAATTGGGCTAAAAACAAATGAGAGTGCCGTGTCCTCATTAAGCCAAGTCAGTATGAACAACTGACAAAACCCACCTGGTGGAAGGAAAATGTCATGGCTTTTTTCTTTGTTTTTGTTCTCCTCCCCCCAACCAGGAGCCATTAGTTAATTGCTACATATGCAACCCAACATTTTAATGTTAGTATTTAACTCTTTTTAAAGCTATGCTGTTTTTGTTTTGTCTTTTCGATATAAAAGCAAAAGAGTTAATCTACAGTAACCCTCTCCCCTTACCCCCGAAAAGGGGTTGATAGTATTTCCTGGTATTTACTGCTTAGAAACTAGAACTGTCTGACCTCCCACAGGATTAATGTCTGCTTTTTATTTATTTGTTCAGAGTTTAGCTTCTGATAGGAGTGGAGCAAAATCAATGTGTTTTGCACTGAGTCCAATGTTTGTTTAAAACCTAGCACTGCTTACAGTGAAAATAAAACCTCATGCAAATCAAAATCATTTGGCTCAATTTAATAAAAATTAAGGACAGTTAAGGAATGCTTATGTTCCCTTAGGTAAGACACTAGAGACACTTTAAGGTGTAGAATCACATGAAGGAATTGCTACCATTCTAGCTGTAGACCTGTGAGAGTCAGGAAGTTTAGTAGGGGGGGGGCTTTCCCCCTACCTTTTGTGAACCTCAGCTGCTGCTCTTAGAAGACACAGTTAGCTCTAATCAAGGGCTCCCAGGCCTCCCCTCCCAACCCTGCCTCCCTGGCTCAAAGTGAACATTCTTGAACTTGAAGTAGGGCAGTGAGCAGAAGACTGAGAGAAGCCCAATTCATCTAAGACATCGGGATCTTTACAGGGGAGAAAGTGGATTCTTCCCTGGGGGCTACAGAAGGACACCAACATGAAAGCAAAATCCTGAGGATTCCCTTCTGGAATAAATTGAGGATTTATTCCAGGACAGAAAAAGACTGTAATCCTATGAATATTGTCTTTGCCACAGTGTACAAAGAGACTAGAACATTGATTTCACTGGTCAAGAGGAATCTGAATAATGAAAGAAATCCTCTGCAGCACACAGAGGCAGTGATGTATGACCCATCCTATATCTCATTGATGTCCATTTCCTAAGAGATTACCAGTGCTGAGAAGGTCTTTTCTGAATCTCTTACAAATGAAGAGATACAGGGTTATTGCTGCACAAGACTTTTTGTGTAGGCATAAATTGTACAGAGCTGTGGTATGACTTATGAAGACCAGAGGCTAAAACTGGTGGGTACCAAGAATGCATTTCATTACAGGCTCCCCCAACCATCTGAGTTACTAAGGAGTTACCTGCACCACACTCTCCGTGAGGAGGCAGCAGCAGACATTCTGAGTTCAGTGTAATGTCTAGACCGGAGTAGTTCTCCATCACCTGGAGAGTCTCCATGCTTTCTGTGAGAGAGTCTCCAGCAGTACTGTGAAGGTGCCCATCAGATGGTCACAGCGGTTTCCATGTGAAGAGTCTAATATTTTGTAAAGTTTGGGATTGGTGAAAATGTTTCTTCTACATGGTTGGAGCTTCATGCTGTCATGTTCCTTGAGGTGGTGCTTAAAGTAGCAGTAGGCTTTCAGCTCAGAAACATCCATCAACCTCTATCACAGACACAAATTAGTGATTTTGTGAACATTCTTGTGAACACTCATGATGATGGAAACTAATTAGATAAATACAATCCATCACCTGCTACCTGAGATCCACACTGAGTCCAGCGGTAGAAGAGAGTCCTGCAAACAGGACCTCAAAGTTATGGGCCATTCCAAAGCATGGAACTTGATTTATTGCAAGTTTTTTCTAGCTGAGAATGGTGCAAAAATGTTATTCATTCTCTGTGCCATCCCAATGTTATGTTTGTATGGTTTTGTCCTCTTAAAATCCAGGGTTGTTCCAGCCTTGTTGATGGAGAGAGTATGGCTTGTTTCTTCAATTTCCATATGCAAAGCAAATGTGACTCCTGACCTACCAGCCTGGCAGACATAAGATTCTGGTTCAGTCGTTTGTTTTTTCCCCAAGTGCTCTGTGGTTCTTAAGCAGGCAGTGGAATTAACTGGAGAGCTATGTCTTGTAATAATTTGTTTATGATCAATGGTGGACTTTGTCATGGTCTTCTCACTTTTGCAACTGTGTTTTATATGTAAAATATGTATATGTGTATATATATTCACTAAAAAGGTATCTGCCGTTGGGGAAGAAGGCCATCCTGCATCTGCTCAATTCTTCTAGCTGCAATAAATTTCTCAGCTAGCAGTGCTCATCTGAATCAAATATAGTTTATTTCATTTTAAAGAAGTAGGGTTTTTTCCCCCATTTCAGGAAAATGAATGTTACAGCCAGATAAGAAACTATAGTCTGCTTTCAAGAAGGTTACAAGAAAACTGCATCTTGCATTACTAATCCTTTATCTTTCATGTTAACAAAAAGATTACTGACATATTTTTGAATCAAAGAAAAATAAAATAGCGAATGCATCTAAAGGACTGTGTAACTTTCATGCAACACACAAATCGGTTGTTAAACGTGGCTAAAAAAGAGAAGGGAATGAAGGAAGATTCATAATACATTTTCCTTTGTAAAGTGAGCAAACCAACTTTGTGCAAGAGCAGAAACTACTGGAGGGAGGGAGGAGGCATCTTTCATGTCATAAACTAAGGATGAATTTATTTCTAACATAGAAGGTTAGGCTGATTGTAATAGAGCTATTGTATAAAAGCATGATAGGACCTGAAAGGAATGGATGGCTTCCCAAGAGCAAAGCAGTGTGCTTCATTCTGCCCAGCCACGATTTCCATAGTGAAATCCAGAGTTCCCTAAGGAGGGACAGTTGCTTAAGAATGACTGACTGCCACCCACTGTCAAACCAGTTCCCTCCAATATAGGATGAATGGCAGGCTCCTGAGTTCCTCCACACATTTTACTATTGATTGATATTAAGAATGTAGAAGAGGAGGAGGAGGAGGAGGAGATTGGATTTATACCCCGCCCTTCACTTGGAGTCTCAGAGAGGCTTACAAACTCCTTTCCCTTCCCCTCCCCACAACAGACACCCTGTGAGGTGGGTGGGGCTGAGAGAACTCTGACACAAACTGCTCTTTTTCAAGGACAGCTGTGCCAGAGCTTGTGACTGACCCAAGGTCACATCAGCAGGTGCAGGTGGAGGAGTGGGGAATCAAACCCGGTTCTCCCAGATTAGAGTCCGCACACTTAACCACTACACCAAACTGGCTCTCCATTAAGACATCTCTCCATTAAGACATCTCTCCATTAAGACATCTCTCCATTAGGTTCATGGGCTGTCTACTTTATCTGGTCCTTCCCTCCCACCCCAACTCTTAAAAGTCTCTTTCTACCCTCTCTTTTGTAAGTCAGGTGATTCCAGGCAGCCAATTCATGCCACTGCCTGTTGTATTTCATATATTTCACTGAGACTAAAATGTTGCTTATGAAAAACCATATGCTCTTCCTGTACACTCCCAGAGGACCTGCTTGTCATTCATCTACTTAGTGGTTGGCCCTTCTGCTGCAGGAGCTGGCCACTTCTAATGCCACAAAAGGCTGCCTACACATGGATCTGGATCCAAGCACCTAAGGAAGGGTGGGCTTCTACCCAAACCAATTTCCCGACCAGAACCTCAGTTCCTGGCTGGGGTGGAAATGTATCCAGAGTAGGCAGAAATCATTGCTTTCAGGCGGGCTCTGGCCCAATCTCAAAATACAAAGTGGGCAGACATATTCTGGGATGTCCCTGGAATATGCTATTCCCCACTCATGCATCAGACCACCTGCTCAGCATACCACAATATGCCAGAGGCCTTACAGCCAACAAGGAGAGGCTTGAAATTGCCTTGGGGATGTTCTTGGACATCAGTAGACTGAGCTACATCTTCTCCAAGGCCAAACATGGAAGAGGAGGGGGAGGAAGAGGAGGGGGAGGAAGAGGAAGAGGAAGAGGAGGAGGAGGAGGAGGAAGAGGAAGAGGAAGAGGAAGAAGAAGAAAAGAAGAAGAAAAGAAGAAGAAAAGAAGAAGAAAAGAAGAAGAAAAGAAGAAAAGAAGAAGAAAAGAAGAAAAGAAGAAGAAAAGAAGAAAAGAAGAAGAAGAAGAAGAAGAAGAAGAAGAAGAAGAAGAAGAAGAAGAAGAAGAAGAAGAAGAAGAAGAAGAAGAAGAGTTGGATTTATACCCCACCATTCATTCGGAGTCTCAGAGTGGCTTACAATCTCCTTCCCTTCCTCTCCACACAACAGACACCCTATGAGGTAGGTGGGGCTGTGACTGACCCAAGATCACCCAGTTGGCTGTATGTGGAGGTGTGGGGAATCAAACCCGGTTCTCCAGATTAGAGTCCACCACTCTTAACCACTATACCAAATTGGCTCTCTAGCCTAGAACAATCAACTACGCCTATAGTTGCCATATTCAAGTTTCCCAATACTTGTTCTTTATATTGTTTGCTGATCATCTAAGTCAAGGACATTAATTGTTGCATGGTTTACCAGTTTGTGCCTGCTCTGCTCCTGGATCAGAAGGAACACCTTTATCTGACTGTTTGTTCATGCCAGGATTTGCTCATCCTTGGAAACAGGTGGAGAGGGTGGGGAGCTCAGGTCCAGGCAACATCCTTGGAGCAGCAAGTCAGGAGGTGGGGCTGATGCCACAGGTACTTAAGGAACACTGGCCTAATTCTAAGAGGTTCCTGTGTCTCTAAATCTCTCAGTATATCACTGTTTTTACTTTAATGCTTGCTAGAGTCATGGAATGATTCTTTCATATGCTATATGCAAATGAAAACACATCAAGAAATGTCTCAGAAGCCCCTTCTAGAATCTATGTGAATCCAAAGATTTCACTTTTTCTATGCATTTTTAGAAGAACAATGCAAAATAATAGAGGAAAACAATAGAATGGGAAGGACTAGAGATCTCTTCAAGAAAATTGGAGAAATCAAGAGAACGTTCCATGCAAAGCTGCCCATGATAAAGGACAAAAACGGTAGGGACCTAACAGAAGCAGAAGAGATTAGGAAAAGATGGCAAGAACACATAGAAGAACTATACAAGAAAGACCTCGATGTCCTTGACAACCACTACAGTATAATCACTGACCTCGAGCCAGACATCCTGGAATGTGAAGTTAAATGGGCCTTAGAAAGCATTACTAACAACAAAGCTAGTGGAGGTGATGGTATTCCAGCTGAGCTATTCAAAGTCTTAAAAGATGATGCTGTTAAAGCGCTGCACTCAATTTGCCAGCAAATTTGGAAAACGCAACAGTGGCCACAGGATTGGAAAAGGTCAGTATACATTTCAATCCCAAAGAAGGGCAATGCCAAGGAATGTTCAAACTATCGCACAATTGCACTCATATCACACGCTAGCAAGGTCATGCTCAAGATCCTACAAGCTAGGCTTCAACAGTACATGGATAGAGAACTGCCAGAAGTACAAGCTGGGTTTCGAAGAGGTAGAGGAACTAGAGATCAAATTGCCAACATTCGCTGGATTATGGAGAAAGCAAGAGAGTACCAGAAAAACATCTACTTCTGCTTCATTGACTATGCTAAAGCCTTTGACTGTGTGGATCACAACAAACTATGGCAGGTCCTTAAAGAGATGGGAGTACCAGACCACCTCACATGTCTCTTGAGAAACCTGTATAAGGGCCAAGAAGCGACAGTTAGAACCGGATACGGAACAACTGATTGGTTCAGCATAGGAAAAGGAGTACGACAAGGATGTATACTGTCACCTTGCTTATTTAATATATATGCAGAGTACATCATGCGAAATGCTGGCCTGGATGAATCACAAGCGGGAATTAAGATTGCTGGGGAAAAGATCAACAACCTCAGATATGCAGATGATACCACTCTAATGGCTGAAAGTGAAGAGGACCTAAAGAGCCTCTTGCTCAGGGTAAAAGAGGAGAGCGCAAAAGTGGGTTTGAAGCTCAACATAAAAAAACCTAAGATTATGGCATCCGGCCCCATCACTCCTTGGCAAATAGAAGGGGAAGTCATGGAAGTAGTGACAGACTTCACGTTCCTGGGATCCCAGATCACCGCAGACTGTGACAGCAGCCATGAAATTAAAAGACACCTGCTCCTTGGGAGGAAAGCGATGGCGAACCTAAACAGCATGATAAAAAGTAGAGACATCACCCTGCCAACAAAAGTCCGCATGGTCAAAGCAATGGTATTCCCAGTAGTCATGTATGGCTGCGAGAGCTGGACTATAAGGAAGGCCGAGCACTGAAGAATAGATTCTTTTGAACTATGGTGCTGGAGAAGACTCTTGAGAGTCCCTTGGACTGCAAGAAGATCAAATCAGTCAATCCTAAAAGAAATCAACCCTGACTGTTCCCTGGAAGGCCAGATAATGAAACTGAAGCTCAAATACTTTGGCCACCAAATGAGAAGGGAGCACTCACTGGAGAAGACCCTGATGCTGGGAAAGATTGAAGGTCAAAGAAAACGGGGACGGCAAAGGATGAGATGGTTAGACAGTGTCATAGATGCAACGAACATGAAATTGAGCAAACTTCAGAGGACGGCGGAAAACAGGAGGGCCTGGCGAGATCTTGTCCATGGGGTCGCGAAGAGTCAGACTCGGCTGTGCGACTGAACAATTAAAAAATGCATTTTTAATGAACAACAGCTTTTGTAGATAGTATACATCCCGCCCCCCCCACACACACACACAGTATTGCTAGGGTTGCCAGCTCTGGGTTAGGAAATACCTGGAGATTTTGTGGGTGGGACCTGAGGAGGGCAGGGTTTAAGGAAGGGAGGGACTTCAATGGAGTACAATGCCATAGAGTCCACCTTCCAAAGCAGCCATTTTCTCCAGGTGAACTCATCTCTGTTGCCTGGAGATCAGTTGTAATCCCAGGAGATCTCCAGCCATCACATGGAGGTTGGTAACCCTAACTGTTGCATATCCTGGTCAAACACATGAACCTCTTGAATACACTCATTTTTGGGAGGATTAAACTTTCAAAGGCATAAATAAGTTCCATGTGGCTAGCTAGAGTCAGCCCCAAACTGTTTTGATCACCTCCCTGCCTATGCTGACCATTTGTGGAAAATTCCTCTTTCACACACACACCCTGGTAACTATAGGCCACAACACCCACCGCTCCCTTTTTCCACAGGAAGTTATCCTGCATGAATACCAAGTGGCTCCTTGGGAAATCCATAACTGAATTCCCTGGCCATTCAGTTCCTAAACCTCTTTGATCAGAATTAGTTAATTACATTGGGACCAGTGTGTTCTGATACACATTTTGCTATGTCCCCCAGATATGTGGCTACACATTCCATCCATATTGTATTCTTTGAAATTCATTTATGAGCCTTTGAAGCTCTTTCCCCTTAACAATGTATTGTTCATTAATACGTTGCCTGTAACATTTCACCATTAGGAAATAGCTGTCCGTGACTCACTTTGGGTGGAATAAGTAATAATCCAAAGGTAATTGATAATGCTATAGAGTAATGGGGAAATGTATTGCCCTGTTCTTCATTCCAGCCCATTTCTCCTGTTACCTTAGGAACACCATAAATGAATCTTTTCTTTCTACCCATGTGTATGCGC
Organism: Gekko japonicus; assembly: GCF_001447785.1. Taxonomy (NCBI): domain Eukaryota; kingdom Metazoa; phylum Chordata; class Lepidosauria; order Squamata; family Gekkonidae; genus Gekko; species Gekko japonicus. The sequence continues at coordinate 472,804 of NW_015172588.1, forward strand.
TTGATATACCCAGGATATGATTACACAATCTCCATGCAAAAAAAAAAAAGTTTGTGCTTCCTATACATTTTTCTCCATCCATTTGCTTTTATCAGAACACCCTTCAAATTACTGTCATCACTCTGATATTCATAAGCTATTAAGAAGGAAAATAACTTGACAAGGGAGGCAAATCTTGAAATCTGGCATTAGCTATATGAACCTAATATTATTACATTTAAAACATGCCATAAATCAGGGTGCTGTACATGGAAGGACTGATTAACCAACTGATCTTGCACATCAATATATCTCATTCTCAACATGGCCTGTCTGTAAATAGTTAAATCCAGAGATTGGAGCCTATGAAAAAAACACAAAATAATAGAAGAAGTACATGTACCTTTAAGAAGTGAATACCCTTTCAGGTTGTGAGGGTTGCTAGGCAAGCAAAACAATATTGCCAGCCTTCAAATCTTGATTTCTATCAGTAAAAGGCAGGGGGAGGGCCCTTTCTAAGGCCATTTTTGCCTCTTATGGAGAACTCATTGGGGCCAAGCCCGCAGCCATCACTGGGCTACTTGCTACCACCGTACTTGCATGATTCACCTAGGTCTGGCTGTTCACTACTGTTCAACAGCAGCCACCCACAAAAGCCAGTGTGGTGTAGCAGTTAGTTTCACACTAGGATCTAGAAGATCCAGGTTCAAATCCCCTCTCTGCCATAGAAGCTTGCTGGGTGACCTTGGGCCAGTCACACACTTGCAAGCTAATCTACCTCACAGTATTGTTGTGAGGCAAAAATGGAGTGGGAAATTATGTGAGCTGCTTTTAGCGTTACCAGCCTCCAGGCAGGTCCTAGAGGTCTCCCAGAATTACAACTGATCTCCAGACTACAGATATCAGTTCTTCTAGATGAAATGGTTGCTTTTAAAGTCAGACTGTATGGTACCATACCCTGCTGAGGTCCCTCCCGTCCTCAAACCCCGCTCTTCCTTCCCAGGCTCCACCCCCCAAATCTCCAGGAATGTCCCAACCCAGAGATGGCAACTCTAGCTGCTTTGGGTCCCCATTGGAGAGAAGGGGTCCAGGTAAAAGATAGGTTGCTTGGTGGGAGGGAAGAAGGAAGAAAGGAAAGGTGAGGATTTGGGGAGTGCCAGGAGGCAGAAAAGAGGAAATAGTGTGAGTACAGGGATACGGGGTGAAGTTAGGTGCCCTCCCCTGCAAGTCTTTGTAGGTTCCATACCACACAGCTGGGCCAGAGTTTTTCCATGGAAAGTCTGCCAGAGAGAGGGAAGAAGAGAAAACTGGAGAGAGAAGGGCAGGTAAAGATAGGTTGGCTGGTAGGTGGGAAGAGAGAATGAAGTGGGAAAAGAGAAAGGGCCTTTCAGGGAAGGGAAGTGGAAATAGTGGGGGGGAGGGGGAAATAAGATTCCCCCACAGGATGTTCTGTGTCCCCCACTTGTACAATCAGAATTTATGCAATGACATGAGGATCTCTCCCTTATAATAAAAGCGTTTTGGGTGCCAAAATTCTAAAACGCGCCCCGTTAGTGTATGGGTGGAAAATATGCCACTCAGGAGAGCTGCCTCCAATGACTGGCTCCCTCAGCCAACCTGCCCTGCCATTGGCTAGGTGGCTGGGAGGGGAGGGAGCCAGTCATCGGAGCCAGCTCTTCTGAGCGGCCATCTTCCCCACATACGGTAAGGGACGCTTTCAGCCCAGCGGCGAACGGAGCCGATAGGCTCCGTCCGCCGGCTTCCCTACCTCCAGCACCCATCCTGCCTGGCGAACGGGCCCTGCCCGGCCCGTCCGCCGCCTCCCTCCCCTCCTGGAGGGGAGCCTCCGTCGCCGGTTCCCCCCCCCCCCCCGCCCCCAGTCCAGGCCGGCGCCGGAGGCCTGGAGCCTCCGTCGCCGGTTTCC
>NW_015172588.1:475849-501988 GCF_001447785.1 Gekko japonicus
CTGGGTGGCTGGGAGGGGAGGGAGCCAGTCATCGGAGCCAGCTCTTCTGAGCGGCCATCTTCCCCACATACGGTAAGGGACGCTTTCAGCCCAGCCCTCCGTCCACCGCTTCCCCCCGGGCCCTGTCCACAGTCCAGGCCGGGTCCCTTCCCCCCCTCCTTTTTCTCTCTCTCCCCTCCCAACATTCTCTCTCTCACCCACTCTGTTTCCCCCCTCTGTTTCTCTGCCCTTCTTCCTTCACAACTATCCTTCCTCCCATTCACTCTCTTTCAATCTCTGCCTTTCTACCCATCTTCCTTCCTTCCTTCCTTCCTTCCTTCCTTCCTTCCTTCCTTCCTTTCTCCCTTCCTTTCTTTCCAAATTACTACCACTAACCCCACTCTGTCTCCACCCCTTTTCTCTCTTTCCCCCCTATCTACCTCTGTCTCTCTCTCTCTACCTCCTCTTCTCCATTCCTCCCTTCCACTCGCCCTTCCTTCCTATCTAGGGCCCGTCGTCTACCGCCACGACGGGCTTTCCTTACTAGTAAATGTATAAGCTTAATTTGTTTTGTTTTTTTAATTGTCGATTTGCAGAGGCTGCACAATCCTATCAAAGTTGGACCTCTTTCTTCCACCACTTGTGCTGCCCTTTGCATGTCATTGAAAGACATTTGTTAGGAAATTTAAAAAGTTGTACAGACACATTGATTCACATAAAATCCAAAAACAAGAACAAAATCCATGTCATACCTTTTATTAGGACCAACCAAATAGACACAAAACAAACGTTCAAGCTCATCAGAACACTTCTTCAGGCTGCATGTTACAAGATTTTAAAAGATATAAGAGTGGAAGGCAAATTGTATACTTAAACAAATTAACAATTTTATGTGGAAACTCTTTATTAGACTAAAATTTGTAAAAATATAAGGACAATATAGAATGCACTTCCCGTGCACAATTTAAATGTAAGAAGAAAAACACACACAAAGGCACTGGAAACTGTTAATACACTGATTTTAACATGCCTAGAACCTCACGTGAACATGATTGTCCACCCACTTATTCAAAAAAAGTAACTCCTATCCAAGAAAATAACTGGGGTGGTTCATCACATGCGCTACTTCTCTATCAAATTAGAGAGTATAATTTCCCTTCCATCATGTGATAGGAAACATAAATAAGAGTGAAATAAATTTAGCTAAATAAATAAAGTTAAATAAATTTAGCTTTGGTTTTGATTGGACCTGCATAGCCAATCAGGTGAATTCATAACTTTTTAAAATTGGGATCATTATATGCATTTATGGTTTATCACTCCCACCTCTGATTTACAAATCAATAAAACTCTCTCACCTAATACTGGGGGGAAATTACATGAAAAACATTAATGACAACCTTGAAACTGCTAAGCTTACTTAATATTCTATTGGAAATCACATCCATTTGTTGTTACTAATTGTATGAAACAATGAATCTTTAGAAATGGAATGTTTTCTGCCCCACATCTTTGTGGGTTGTACACTGCCATTCTAAAAGCCCTATTCAGTGCCAATGCCAGCAACCTCTCCTTCAAAACTAACAATAATGAAGGTTATGTACGTAGGGACACCAGTCATAACTGACAAACTGGTGGGAAAATTTGGAAGGTGGGGACAATTTCTTAGGCATTGCAGTGACATCAAGTCATTTCAGAGGCTTAACCAATTGAGTTTTGGGTGGATCCTAGATACTGCTTCTGGGTTTGTGGCAAAAGTGATGTCATACATTAGCACAGTGCCAACAGTGAATCCAGTGGGCCAGCAGTGGGGAGTGTGGGGTCCAGGGCGGAAGAAAATAGTCCCTCTGTCTTCTTTGGAATAGAATCCTCCTGCCATCCACTCCAGTTGCCAGCTCCAGGTGGGGCCTGAAGAGCTCCCAGCATTACAACTGATGTCCAGACTACAGTATCAGTTCTCCTGAAGAAAGCCGCAACTTTGGAGAGTGGACTGTGTGGCATTATATCCCACTGAAGTACCTCCCATTCCCAAACTCTGCTCTCCCCAAGGTCCGTCCTTAGATCTCCAAGAATTTCCCAGCCGGGAGTTGGCAACCTTAGGGCCAGATGAGAAACAAGGCCTTGATAATGGGCCCATCAAGAATTCTTGTGCTGGCACTCAGTCTAGCCTTGACATATCCTCCTTCCCACTCCTCCTTCCCACTCCTGGACTTGGCGGGTGGCTATTGGCTTCTCCCCAACAGGATGCTTTGTATTTCCTATGACACAGCATCTGGTCTAAGGCATCTCCAAACTCACTGAATTCTACCAAATGACCCAATTTTCTCATAAATTCAGAAATAGTTTCACCAGGGTACAGCCACTGACTATGGTACTTGGGGGACTGTACCACTGCTAAAGTCTGCTGCTTACATGTCGCACAATTCTTTTAAACTTGTTTACCCTGACTTTTGGGGTACCACCGATTTCCATAACTGGGCATAAGTCTTTTGCCCATTAAAACAATAAGAAATAATGAATTTCTGCTGGTCTGCAGGCTCAAATGTGTTGGCTTAAAATAGTGCTCCTTTCCACATAAGCAAATCACTCATTTACTCCATCAGATTCTGGCACTGTAATATACATCGCCTTGGTGACTGTAATTTTACATATGTCTCCAGTAATAATTCCTGCCCGGGAACTAAGATCACAGGTGGGCCTGAACAGCTCCCAGACTTACAACTGATGTCCAGACAGTCAAGAGCAAAGGCCCTCTTGACTGTCCCATCAACCAAAAAACCCTCTCGGGTGAGTACTGGAAAGAGGGTCTTCTCAATAGCAGCCCCACAATTATGGAACAACCTCCAATAGGAGGTACGCCCGGTCCCCTCACTCTTGACCATTAGGAAGGAACTGAAGATGGTTTTATTCACAATGGCATTTGATTAGTTTTTAGGGTTGCCAACCTCCTGGTGGTAGAGTCAAGGACGAGAGATCACGGGACAGGCTGAACTCTGTAAGGAAAAACAACCGTGGTATGATAACGAAACCTTGTTAGAGAAAAATTAATTATCCAGTGACTAACAAATCATTAAAGGTGTTTTATTTGAAGTAAATTGGTCTCACGTTTTTTCTTTCTGACGGACAGCACTCAATGGACCGTTTCACTCAAGGTTTCATCAGATGAGACCTTACACCTTTTGTATTTTTTCTACTCCCTCTTCCTTTCTAACTAAAAGTGGTGGTGGCTGGAGATCTCCTGGGATTACAACTGATCTCCAGGCAACAGGGATCAGTTCATCTGGAGAAAATGGCCGCTTTGGAAGGTGGACTCTATGGCATTATAACCCATTGAGGTCCCACCCCTCCCCAAAGCCTCCCCTCCTCAGGCTCCACCCCGAAAATCTCCAGGTATTCCCCAACCTGGAGCTCGCAACTCTGTTTCTCTAGTTTTAGTTATTCTGCCTACTGTCAGTTTTAATGTTGTTGTTTTTAATTTGTGGGTTTTGTGTATTTTATTGTTTTGTTGCTATTTGCATCGTAAGGCACCTTGAGTTCCCGTAAGATAGAAAGACAGGTAATAAGTGTTTTAAATAAATATATATTTTCTTTAAAAAGAGTACAAAAACAATAAGAGAAAATTTTGGAAAGAAAGCAGGGCTTCTGCTATACTCTGCTTGGACATAACTGTCAGGCCTGAAGCCACAGGGAGGGGCAAGAGGGGCCACACCTTCTCACAGATGTGCCCTGCCCTCTCAGGGATGCCAGAAATACACACACACAGCCGCCAATTCAAACATAGCAAAATTAAAATCTACACCCGACTCCCTGTTTCTGCAAGAAAGGTATCTTCTCTGTTTCAAACAAAACCTCATATCCAGACTATGATTTTAAAAACAAACCAACCAGTTTCCATGTAACATTGTGATTTACATTGCTGGGTTGGTGGACAATGCTATTGGCCACCAAATGGGTTGATGGATGGCTTTGCTGTGCAGGAACAGTGGAAACTTCGCTTCTGACACAAGTGATATTCCCTGGGTCCTGGAGAGGCCACCCTAGACAAGAAGCAAAAAGACAATGACAACAGCCCCTTTAAGGCACCTGTCTCTAGCTCAGGAGGCCCTGCTTACCATAACCAAGGCAGGTGCTAAGCCCTCCCCCCCCCCAGTGGGCAGGTCTAGCAGCGCACTGAGACTTCTCGCCAAGCTTCTTGGGAGTGGAGTGGCGGCAGTCAGGAGCTTTGTCTTACCTCCCCCTCCCACCGCCAAAATACAGAGGGCCTGCAGAGATATTGCTGCTACTGTCCCTGGTAGGGATTTTGCAACTGTGCCTTCTCTCCCACTGAAAGCCCTCTGGGAAGGAAGTTAGAATCTGAGGTGTTGCCAGCAGGGATAGAGGGAAGGGGAAAGGACATAAAAGGGGAAGGCTGGTGGAAAAAGGAGAGAAAATTCTGGTGGGGAGAAGGAAAGAGAAGGTGGGAAGAAGTGTAAAACTGAGGTGGCAGTGGTGCAGAAAGCGAGAGTGGGTGGCATGTGCTGGTGAAATGAGTGGTCTCTCACCACCCACACTTCAGGCATCTCTTGGGATCACGTGCCAGATCACCTCTTTTCTCACTTCAATGAGTTCCACTCATGGTAAGTCTACACCCCCATCCCCAGCCAGCAGGTTTAGCCACTGAGCTAAAATGCCTCCTATTTGCCCCCTCCAAGAAAAAAAATCTGGCTATGGGGCTGAACTGCTAACTGCCAACAATTTGCATTAAAAAAATGAAACTAAGCTAAATTAAAAGCTTTGCCCCATGTGGCCACGTCAGAATACATACAGTTATGGAGCATTGCTCAGCTCACAATATACCCTGATATAACAATTGGTAGCCCTACCCTTATCACACGGGGCAGGCAAGTCTTCTTGCTATCCAGGATGGGATGATGGCAACCCCAGTGAACCAAAAGTTCATCCCAGAATCCCCTGCAATGTTGCAAAGGATTCTAGATTCTGGGCTAGTCTGAGGAAGCAGCCATGTTGGAAACAGAACACACTGTTGACATTGCTTGAAGACATTCTTTTTGTCACCTAACCCTTGGGTTACCTAACGCAGTAAGAGTGGGTGATGGTGTGATGGCATCCAGCTTTATTGGTCAGGCAGAATAAAATTTTACACTTAATTTGTGAGATAGAATGTGCTATGCCTGCATGTGTTTAATTGAATTTAAAGAGGTTTTCTAGTGAGACTAGGTTGCCTTCTAGACAATCTCTTGCTCCCAGACCCTGAGCTCCTGCTGCTGCTTGGTGTAATAGCTGGAGCAAATCAGAGGGAGAACTGGAGTCATGTGATGCTGCACATCACTTCTGTGTACATCCCAGAAGTTACATCATGGCATCAGATAATACCCTAGGAAATCCCTAGAGCATCATCTGATGCCATGACATTCTTTTCCTTTCTCTCCCCCACCACCAAAGCTCCTGGGGAGCTGCTAGTTGAGGGCTGGCTACCCTAAAACCTTCCAGTGTTCTGGGAAAGAATAACCTCTTTCTGATGCAAAGCAATTAGTTAATTTCTTTTCCTAACCTCAAGTGACAATGAAGGCTGTAAACTTTCCCTCTGACCATTAGGGTTACCAACTTCAGGGTGGGGCCTAGAGTTCTTCCAGAATAGAAACTGATCTACGGAGGGTGTGTTCAGATGGCTCTTTAGATCCACACGAGGCACGGGTGCCTCATGGATTTAAATGTAATGTCCAGACATCAACATCTGGGAAACATCCATCTTCCGTGAGCATCCAATTTTGCCGTGTCTTGGAGCCGTACTAAAAAGATACTACTTTAAATCTGGAGTTTTCAGTTCCGATGGGCCACTTGCGGACTTTCCCCCGTCCGATCATTCCAGCGCGCAATGGTCTGACGTCAGACCATCCCAAACGGGTGCCATTTTTAAAAAAATCTCGATTCTGTGCATGCGCGGATAAACAAGGCTGTGATATCATGCCTATGTGCATGCGCAAAAAGTTTTTAAAAAAAACCCATTGCGCGTGCCTTCTTCAGTGGACGCCGTCTAGACAATCCACAGCGGAAGCAGCGCGCAGTAAGGCGATTCCCCCGGGGGATGTCTGGTCGTGCAAGGATGGATTAAAAAGATTGGGATCAAATTTGAGCCAGCATAATGGTGAGATTAGCTGTCCGTCTGAACGCACCCAAGGATCAGTTTCCCTGGAGGAAATGTCAGCTTGGAGAGTGGACTCTGTGGCATCACATCCACCCTGAGCTTCCTCTGCTCCCCAAGCTACACCTTTCCCCAGCTACTGCCCCCAAATCTTCAGGAATGTCCCAAGTTGGAGATGTCGGCACTACTCACTCTAGCTACTGGAATATGGTAGAGTTACTTATTTGGTTATTAAAATATTTATATCTCATCTTTTTCCTTAAGCATACAAGATCCCAAGAGCACAGAACACGGCCAGTCACTCTCTCACACAGCAATGTTGTGATGGTAAAGTGCAGGAGGGGAGAACCATATAGCTCTGACCTCCTTGGAGAAGAAGTAGGATGGAATTCAGTGAAGGGATTTTTTTAAAAAAAATAGTAAAATATCCGGTCAAAACATAACAAATAGACTTCTGCTGCAATAGCACCTGTTAAAAAAAAAAAGAGGTGCCCACAGGCAGTACAGATTTTAGAACAGGTAGCCAGATTAGCAACTTTTCTAACAACACTACTTTGCATTTCCAGCAGTCCTGCCATGTCAGCTGTGTCCTGTTGCCTGTCAACAAGGCTCCTCCCAAATTTGTTTTAAATATATTAAAACAAACAGAAATGTTAAAAGCAAACTCTAAATGCCAGTCCATTTTGGTGATACTCTTCTGTTTAATCAGCATCTTTTTGTTTGTTTCTTCATCTCAAAGTGACTTTGGCTGATTCTGCATCTAGCATTTGCTCCACATTTTCTCAACAGGGAGGAAAAAGTGCAGCTCAAAACCACATTCAGATATCTCGGGACAACACCATACTGACTGCAAAGTCACCCCTGAACGGCCATAAAATGGCCATAAATTATGCAGAAGGTACAATAAAATCCAATGATCAAAGAAAGTGAAAGCTGCGTGGAGTGTGGAGGCTACAATTAAATCCAATGATCAACGGAAATGAAAGCAGCATGCAATGCAGAGGGGAATTTCTGTTCCATCATGGGTCTGGTATAACAACAGAGGGAAAAGCCAATGCAGAATCAGCCAAAAAGTAGCAGTGCCACCATGTGGGATTTTGTGGCATGAAATTACAGTGCAGATTTCCAAAAGCGTTCTTGAAATGAAGATAAGTTCAGGTGGGTAGCCGTGCTGGTCTGAAGCAGCAGAACAAAGTTTGAGTCCAGTGGCACCTTTAAGACCAACAAAGTTTAATTCAACTGAATTAAAAATCATTGAAACGGATCACTTTAATTGCACAGTGTCATTTAACCCTATTCAGACTATATATCCACACAGAACGAGTCTATGGAGGGGAAGGGGATCAAGATCATACTCACTGCCCCACTCCCAATTCATTCATTTTATCTTCTGGATAAACAGTAAATGTAATCTATATCTGGAAAAGTCTTTAAAAAGAAAAAAAAATCAGGCACCAAGGTCAACCTTAAAATGAAGTCAAGTCAAGTCAAGTCATCCTTTATTGGCATAAATTATCAGTACCATTTATACATTTAAAACCAGTTAAAACTCATATATACAATTCTAAAAGAACCTTTGGCGCAGCTTAAAAGCCAAGCAGAGAAACTTAGCCACCTTCTCTGTGATGTCCGAACTGAAATCTCTTAAAAGTCTATTCACCTTAAGTGCATCAGAGCAAGCACGCATGCTGGTTAAAAGAGAGTGTAAGTAAGTGATCCTTAGGTCCATATACAAATTGAAGTGCAGGAGAACATGAGTGACAGATTCCACACATTTCGATCTGCAAGGGCAGTGTCTGGCCAGATGAGAAACCTTGTTAAATCTGCCAAATAAAATGGCGGACGGCATAGCATTACATCTGGCCAGGGTGAATGCTCTACGTTGTTCAGGGACCTGCAGAGAGGATAAATATGAGGCCATCAGCCCTGTTGTAAGGGGAATCTCAAAGTTCAAGGGGGAGCAGGTTTCATTGCCTAAACTATATAAAGTTTGGCGCTCTGAGTCTAACAACCTGTTTTTAATCTGTTGGAATGCAACGGCAAAAGGCAACCTGGACAGGGATTCCAAAGAGAGACCCAATACTTTAATTTTCCCTTCGATATATGCTGACCAGTTTGAGAGTTTAAGCTCGGGGAGCATGTGATGTATAAGGCTCCCATGCTCAAAGTTCTAATGAAGGCAGAGCCAGTATTTGTGTAAACCACGCACAGGTTTCCATCAAGGATGAGCCAGTTTCCAAATATATGACAGCGTTCGGTACACAATTTGGTAGGGCCATAATTTTCCGCAGAAATTTGGATTGGACTCGTTCAACAACATGGTCAAAAGCTCTAATCCAGATTGGGATGCCGTACAATAACTGGGAGCTAACTTTGGACCAGAAAATTTTGGTTGCAGCTGGCACAAATTGTTTGCCTCTGCGGTAGAAGAAACGTGCTATGGCCGATCCACTAACAATAGCGAGCTTCACCGCATATTTGCGATGGGTAGACCACATTGCCTTATATTGAAAGTGAATGCCTAGATATTTGTAGTCTTTAACTTGCTCTATCGCTTTACCGTTAATGGACCATTGGTATAATCTCCACTTTTTGGAGAACACCAGGATTTTGGACTTATCATAGTTAAGCTGAAGCTTGTAGTTGGTAAAAAAAAAGCAATGCAGCGAGACAACAACCTTCTCAAACCAACTTTAGAGTGGTATAACAACACTGTGTCATCGGCATAGAGTAATAAGGAAATATGTGTTTTTCCCAGTTTGGGACTGTGACAATCAGAATCAGAGAGCTGGGCCACAAGATCGTTAAGAAAGATGTTGAATAAAAAGGGGGCTAAAATACAACCCTGTTTAACCCCCTTGTTTGTGGCAATCTTAGGTGTCAAGTTGCCTAGTGGTGAGCATTTGATCTGACGTGTTGAGAGAATAAAGTTGTTTGATCAGTAGGAGGAGTCTCTTGTCCATATTTAACTGGTCAAGTTTGGACCAAAGGAGGTCCCTGTCAACTTAATTGAATGCCCCCTTCATGTCCAGAAAGGCTACAAAAAGTTTCTGGTTATTCCGTACAGTATGGATGTCAACAAGATGGGATAAGGTGATACAGTGATCTAGGGTGGTCTTCCCTTTACAGAACCCCAGCTGTTCGGGTCCTAAAAAAATTTCTTGTAACATCCATAAGTTGAGCTTGACCAATAGGTATCTAGAATATAACAAGAGGGGGACCCGCAATAATCGTGGGGGGGGGAGAAGAGCTCCGTCTCATCCAAGGAGAAGTCATCAAGCCCAACCCTGACGTTCCCTTATTAGATAATCCAAATCTGCTTCCTGAGGTTTCTTATTTTGCCTCCTGGTAGAATCACCTCCAAGCCACTGCCGATGACATGAGCATAGGTCCACATTTTGGACAATAGCTAAATGCATTCTGAATTAATAACATTCTCTCATGACTGTCAACAGTCTTTGCAGTTCAGAAATCACTATACAAATGGAAGGGTTTTGCTGAATGGGATAGAATTGTTCCAGGAAACATCTTGTCTGTGCTAAATATTACATCAGAACTGGCCCTTAGTTAGTTCTTGCAACTTCCTTTTGGACCTTTGAATAGAAAGTCTACAGAAATATTTTCAGGGTAACTCATGAAGAAATTAACCCAGGATGGCTCCCTCACTGGGAAAAGATATCCTGGCCCCGGTCACACGGGAGGTTTAGGTCCGGAAGAGGGACGGATTGGGGGTGCAGCAAACGGGTGATATCCCACTGCAACATCTGGGAAGCGTTGCGCACCCGTCCCCGATCCGGCCCTTCAGGCCGAAAATCCGTAGTTAAAAGAAACCACCTACAGAGGTGGACTTACCAGAAAGGCCGCATCAAGTGCGGCTGTGGGATCGCCGGCGTGTCCTTCTGCAGGCGCATCCGAGGCTCCTGGCCGAACTGCAGCTGGCTGTCTCGGTCTCCGGTCGGTGGCTTCCTCCCCGGCATCTGATTGTGCCGGGGAGAAACGGTGCGGCGGCTCAGGGGATCTATTGTGATCCCGCTGCTGCGTGTTTCTTTTGGTGCGGCTCTGAATAGCCGCACTTTGCCCGTGGTTTTTTCTGCCGTGTGGCAGGGACCCCTGATTAATTCAGAAGTAAGGTTGAAACCCACCTTCTCTGCTCCACTTCCTTGGAATTTAAATTGTTCTAAAATTCCTTCTCTGTGCTGGAGTCTCTTCTCCATCAACGATCCTGTGCTATGTCCTATGATGTTGTATACATAACATAAGAGATAAGGCTTTACATAAGAAGAGGATCAGAACAAAGGCCCATCTAGTCCAGCATTCTGTTCACACAATGGCCAACCAGCGGCCTCTAGAAAGCCCACAAACAGGAAGAGTGCAGCAGCATTATCCTACATGTGCTCTCCAGCAACTGATTTAACAAGGAATACGATCTCTGGTACTGGAGGGAGGAGATATCCATCATGATTAGTTCCCATTGATAGCCCAGTCCTCCATGAATTTCTCCACCCCCCTTTTAAAGACTTCCAAGTTGGAAGACATGACGAACCTGTGGCAGCAAGTTCAACAATTTTTTTTTGGCCATCAAGTTGCAGCTAACTTATGGTGATAAAAGGATTTTCAAGGCAAAAGACATTCAGACGTGGTTTGCCGTTGCCTGCCTCTGTGTAGCAACTCTGGATTGCCTTGGTGGTCTCCCATCTAAATACTGACCAGAAACAACCTTGCTTAGCTTCCGAGGTCTGAAGGGATAGGCTAGTCTGTGCTATCCAGGTCAGGGCAAAGAATAACTATACGCTATGTGAAGAAATACTTCCTTTTGTCTGTCTTGATTCTTCCACCTGTCAAACTCGTACTCTCATTTGCCATGTATCATGGGGATTTGAGGCTGCAGGGTGAGGGAAATTCTGGAGGGAGGGTTGTGAGTGCGAGTGTGTGAGAACGGCTCTGTTGTAGTGGCAATGTATCTAAGAAGCCTCCCTTCTCAGAGATGACCTTGGGTACTGACTGAGCTTGCTTCACTGTCATAGATAACATAATGGTGAATGTACAGGTGGGGGTTTGGAGTGCGAGAATGCTAGACGGAATGGCTGTGAGGTGTGATTGGTTGGGATTTGGGGCAGGGCTTTGTTTGAACTATCTATAACTGTGGGTTTTGGCACCAGAACCTCAGTTCTGACACAGTACAGGTCTTAGCTTGGAACATCTTTATTTCTCAATATCAAATTACTGCCAGAGAGTGTTGTTGAGAGTAACTTTGTCCAAGAGTCTGACATAGTGTCAGAACTGCCTCTCTTTGACCATCGCACCACAAGAGTGATGGCTGACGAAGACGAAGATACGGAGATGGGAACTGGTGCCCAAACCGAGGTCCTGATCCACGATCTTGCAAAACAGAAAGAGAAGGGGGTGACCACAGCGAAGGCCATGAAAGGCGCTACAACTTGGGGAAAGGGTGCGAGGCCGAAGGACCCCCATCAAAACCAGGGAAGATGGGATGAGCCAAGTTGGCTGTGGACCCCAGGGTACCAAGGATGGAAGAGCCAATCCGAACTGGAATGGAGACGGACCTCCAGAGTTTTCCAAGATGACCCAGAATGGCTGAGAGTGGCCTGGGTATTGGCAGACAACCCGGGGATTGACCGGATCAGAATGGAGTTCCATGGAGAGGTTGAGGAACTACGAAGAGACATTCACACCCTCCTAGAGGAACTCCCGGGGGTCGTCAGGGAACTCATGCAACAGGGGCGAGGGGAAGAAGGCCCAGCTGAGTGAGTGGGCAAAGAGGAACCTCCAGCGCAAGGCCCAGTGCAGCTACCCCTGCCTCCCCCAGCGCCTCCACAAGTGCCAGCCCCTGGACCCGAGCAGCCAAGGGATGCGTTAGAGGTAACATTTGATGGCACCCCAGAGATGGGCAACTTCCCCATTTGCAGCTGTGCTGCTATTTCGGAAGAAGGACAGAGGGATGAGACTGTGTGCTGACTATTGAGAACTGAATGCTGTGTCAATGTCAAATGCCTACCCCCTCCCCCTCATCAAGGACTTATTGGCCAAAGCTTCCCAGGGCCGGATTTTTACTAAACTGGACTTAACAGGATGCATCAGGGAGGGGTACTAGCATAAGACTGTGTTCAATACCCCACTGGACCAGTTTGAATATCTGGTGATGCCATTTGGTTTGGCCGGAGCGCCAGGGGTGTTCATGAGCTTAATCAACGAAGTGTTGCACAAGCATTTGTTCAAAAGGGTTCGGGTTTATCTAGATGATACCTTGATATATTTAAAAGATAAAGAATCACATGTACAACTGATGCAGGATGTACTGAAGGCCCTCTATGCGAACCACATATTTGCTAAACTCTCCTAGTGTGAGTTCCACAAAGAGGAACTGGACGTTCTTGGGTACTGTATTTCGGGGAAAGGTTTGGGCATGGACCCCCGGAAGGTCCAGGACATGGTAGGGTAGGAACCCCCACAAACCTGGCACCAATTACAATCATTCTTGGGGTTTGCCAGTTTCTACCGCCTGTTAATCCCAAACTGTTCCCAGGTCACCCTCCCCCTCACCGATCTCCTGAAAATGAGGCGGGGCTGTAGTGTGATTGATTATGTTCTAATTTCTCCATCCCTGAAGCCTCATGTAAAAGACTTCTCTGTGGGTTACCCTATTATCAGTGACCATCTTCCCTTAATCCTGACTCTGCAAGTCAGACTCCCCTCTAATTCTCTCTGTAATTTGACCTCCTATTTTTCAGAGGCTAACCTATTACCCAGAATATTCTGGAATGATTGTACAGAACGGAAAACTCTGCAACTTTTTAAATCTGGACCGGTTGCGGAGTTCAGATCCCTTTTAGTAAATGTTTCAGATCCTGTTGCAGCCATGTCAGTTTATGATTCCCTAATATCGTATATTTCTTTTTGTAAAAGATTTACATAAGACGCAACTTAATGCATCGACATATATACATATAGCATCATGAAATTATTACCAACACCATACAGCACTATCGGGATACTGTGAGTTTGATATTTTTAAATTTATCCGCTTTCCCCTATAAATACAACCATTTATGATAGATATGCTTAGCTGGGAGTATATCATTTGTTACCATATAGTCTAGCACAGAGGCCCAAACTCTAAAAAAGAGATTTGATTTCTTTCAAACTCGGTGGGATGAGTTGTATCATGCCACAACCTTAAAGAACTCCAAAAAATTCTGGGCCATAGTCTCTGGTTCATTTCAAACCAATGACCATTCTATGTCTGCCATTTCCTCCCATGTATGGTTCCAGTATTTTTCAGATCTGTTCTATGAAGAACCTCCCCGTACTGAGTCGTTAGTGTCCCTGACAGATTTTCCCGATTGGCCGCCTGTGTCACCGGAGGAAGTTAAAGAACACATTGCCCAGAATATTTTAATCTTAAGAACCAGTTGTGCCAACTTAAAATGAAGTTAGATTATAAAGCGAATGTGTGCTGTCCTGCTTGCCACTGGATACATGCTTTCTACCCTTTGCAAACCTACCTGTAATTGTTCTTTCATCTTTTATCTTACTTTCCTGAAGAAGAGCTCTGTGAACTTTGAAAGGTTATACGTTTTCTCCAGTAGATATTACTACAATACAGGAGTAAGCTTTACAGATTTCTCCTTTCTTGGAGCACACGTAGTGGTGCTCACAAATACTTTCAATTAAGAGAATACTTATCAAATCAAAACCAATGGGATTGTGAGCATCATTTACAGACTACATCATTTTAATTGGATGGTGAGCAACATTTTTATGGACTACATTTTAATTGGGGGATGTGGTAACTAGCAATAAAACATACACCCTTATATTCAGTATCTCAGGGTGGATCAGGGACTTAAGCAGGACTTTGGTGCCCTCCACTGGAGATAAATTTTAGGCTGTTTTGGGGGATAAAAGTTGAGACTTCTGTGATGGGCTTGTGTGCACAGGGTCCCAGTGGGCCCATTCTGTACTCATCTAGTACCAGAAGAGAATGAGCACACATTTACATACATTGCCACCAGCAGTGTGGATCTGACATCCATCTGAAGGCTGCTTCACATCTCACAATAGCTTCCATGGAGCTAGTGCTCCACATAGCAAGCCATTCAGGTATACCAGCTCAATAGGTGGATTCGCTACCATTGGGTAGTTTCTCTCCAGCAGGCTGCCAAACTGCTTGCAACATCACAGAGGTAAATTGCATTGTGGGAGCCATTTCAAATGAGAAGGTGGGTGTACACATGAATGGCTCACCGTGGGAAGAAACTGCCTAACAGAAGTCATTTTAATCAACCTGTTGGGCAGACATTTTGTTAGGAACAGTGATTTGGAACATTTTTTTTCAAAAAATAAGACACCCCCCCACACACACTTGTATGAAAACTCTATTCTATCTTCCATTGACTGTTCACCTGCCCCTCTCATTGTGAGCTGTGTCAGAAGGCTAGGAAGCCTGGTTTACATGGTTTCTTGCCATTAGTGGAGCATCATGGGAAATAAGGGAAACTACCAGAGGTCATTTCGGGGGAATCGCGGGGGATCGCATTTCCCCCGAGTGAGGTACGGGGGGCACATGACGAAGCCCCGCCCCCTGCTTCCGGCCGCCCCGCTTCCGGCCCTCATTCAGCCTACAGACTACAGAGGTTTACATGCTGGCAGAGTAATTGACACAGCAGCAGTGCACAACCTGATTAAAGAGTAAAGGTTTATTTAGGAATGAATATACTTGACAGGAAAGAGGAGAGAGAGAGGTAGGTTCCTAACTACCTCTTTAGCTGAGAAAGAGGGTAAGACTGAGTGTGGCACTTCCAAGAAGAAGGGGGAAATTGCCCTGAGAGTAGCAATCTGGAGACAGACAAGGAATGTCACTTAAAAGGAGAGAAGGTGCTGACCTCACTATCTAATTCACAACAGTCCCCTCTGCATTCACTTATTTCCACAGATAGAGAGCACACTCTCTCCCAACAGGCTTTTCTACAGACTCAGGGGACTTCGAGGGTCTGCAGAAAAATCCAAAAACTTAAAAAAACCTCAAGGAGGATGGAATCCCCCCCCCAATACCTTTTGAAATGGCTGCCACAGGGATCTACTCCAGGCCCTGCCACATCAAAAGTGAGAGAGAGACTGTCTGATAGCCAGAGAAGAGGAAAAAGAGATCGGATTTATACCCCACCCTTCACTACCCCAAAAAGTCTCAGAATTGCTTACAATCTCCTTTCCCTTCCCCTCCCCACAACAGACACCCTGTGAGGCTGTGAGGTAGGTGGGCCTGAGAGAGCTCTGAAAGAACTGCTCTTGAGACAACAGCTCTGAGAGAACTGTGACTGACCCAAGGACACCCAGCTGGCTGCATGTGGAGGAATGGGGAATCAAACCCAGTTCTCCCAGATTAGAGTCTGTGCTCCTTAACACTACACCAAACTGTAACGATATGAGCTTATGTTTGTATTTCTGTATAGTGGTGATGCTGCTTATGTGTGTCTCTAGCATGAATACCTATGCAATATGTATTCAGGGATTGCTGTATGTTGTGTGTTGCTTTGTTCTGCATCTCATGCTTGCCTAGAAATAGGCTGGCCTGGGCCTGCCGTTGCACATACGGACCATGTGCGTCCCTGGAATGTATCCCATGACTCTGTGGGATGGAGAAGACACCGCGCCATTGCACCCACTTGGAGAGCTATGGAAAATCCCCAGCGAACCCCGGCATTCTTGGAATGGAAAGAGCAAGTGACCCTAAAGTTTCTCTGCTTGGCTTTAAAGCTGCGCCAAAGGTTCTTCTAGAATTGTATATATGAGTTTTAACTGGTTTTAAATGTATAAATGGAACTGATAATTTATGCCAATAAAGGCTTACTTGACTTGACTTGACTTGAGTTCTTTCAGAACTCTCGGATGTATGCCATCTGGGCCTGGTGATTTATCAGTTTTTAAGTTGTCTATCAGTTTTAGGACCTCCTCTCTCGTCACCTCAATCTGACTCAGGTCTTTCAACACCCCTCCTGAAATCAGCAGCTCTGGAGTGGACAAGCACTTCTCATCTTCCACATTGAAGACATTCTATATTTTATTTTCATTCTATAACTCTGAAGTTTGCTCAGCAGTCTTTGGTGAGGGACTTTGTCAAAAGCCTTCTGGAAGTCCAAATAAATAATGTCTTATTCCTGTCCATGTTTCTATTGACACTTTCAAAGAACCCTAAAAGTTAATGAGACAGAACTTACTTGTGCAGAAGCCATGTAGGTTTTTATTCAGCAGGGCTTGTCCTTCTATTTGCTTGACAATTTAATTTTTAGTTATGCTTTCCATCAATTTACCTGGAACAAATGTTAAGCTAACTGGCCTGTCATTTCCCAGATCCCCACTAGATCCTTTTTAAAAATGAGAGTTACATTGGCCACTCTCCAGTCCTCTGGTACAGAGGCTGATTTTTGGGATCCATTGTCATCCAGTGGTCCAATTGCTTCCTTCGCTGGTTTCCTGCTCCTAATGTAAAGAATTCTTTATTGTTGGTCTTTTTGCTTTTAGAGATACATTCTTCAAAAGTCAAAAACCTTTTTTGCATCCCTAATTTTCTGTTTGCATTTCCTTTGTGCAAGTTTGTGTTGGTTTTTGTTTGCATTGTTTGGGTAAGCCTTCGAGTTCCTGAAGGAAGCCTTTTTCACTCACTCTGCTGGTGACCTCTTAGACTTTGCACTACCTTTTCTGACCTGTGGTATACATTCTAACTGAGCCTCTAGTGTTAAGGTTTTGAGTAACCCACCCAAACCTTTTCAAGAGATTTGACCCTGTTGACTGTTCCTTCTTTTTTACCAGATTTCTCATCTTAAAGAAACTTCCTCTTTTGAAGTCAAACATGACTGTGTTAAGACACTGAACTACAGGCTGTGGAAGGTCGGTAGTTCAGCAGTTCGAGACCCAAGTGTGCCGCATGACGGAGTGAGCTCCCGTCTCTAGTTCCAGCTCCTGCCAACCTAGCAGTTTGAAAGCAAGAAATTGCAAGTAGATAAATAGGTACCACTTCGGTGGGAAGGTAACAGCGTTTTGTGCGCCTTGGTGCTTAGTCATGCCGGCCACATGACCACGGAAATGTCTTCGGACAGCGCTGGCTCTTTGGCTTTGAAACGGAGATGAGCACCGCAACCCTAGAGTCTAACTCGACTGGCTTTCGAGCAAGGGAACCTTTACCTTTACTGGAGTTCCGTGGCAATTTTCCAAATACATGCAAATTAAATGTGATGCCATTGCGATCACTGTTTCAACTGGTTCAGCCGTCTCCACACCTCACCTTAGTTCCTGGGAAGCACCACTGAGGATCAAGTCCAGGGTCGCTTCACCTCTGGTTGGTTCCATGACCAGTTTTTCTAAGACACAGTCATTTAGGGTATCTAGAAATGTTACCTCTTTGGTGTAACTAGGACACACATTTACCCAGTCAATACGAGTGTAGTTAAGGTCACCTGTCATTATAATTAGCTCTCCTTTGGATGACTCCCAGATTTCATTTTCCATCTCAAGATCACCCTGAGTGTTTTGGTCAGGAGGCTGATAGCACATCTGCAGTACTGAATTACTTCTGGGGCCAGGTATTGTCACCCAGAGTGATTCTGTGAAAAATATGTTCAGGACAGGCAAAAGAAAATACTTCTTTATTCAATGAGAAGAAGAGAAGAGATTGGATTTATACCCTGCCCTTCACTACCCAGAGGAGTCTCAGAGCGGCTTATGATCTCCTCTCCCTTCTCCTCCCCACAACAGACACCCTGTGAGGTAGGTGGGGCTGAGAGAGCTCTGACAGAAACTGCTCTTTTTCAAGGACGGCTCTTGTCAGAAGGTCACCCAGAAGCTTGCCCAAGGTCACCCAGCCAGGTGCAAGTGGAGGAGAAGAAGAAGAGGAGATTGGATTTATACCCTGCCCTTCACTACCCAAAGGTGTCTCAGAGCGGCTTACAAACTCCTTTCCCTTCCCCTCCCCACAACAGACACCCTGTGAGGTAGGTGGGGCTGAGAGAGCTCTTGACAGAAACTGCTCTTTTTCAAGGGCGGCTCTTGTCAGAACTACGGCTTGCCCAAGGTCATCCAGCCAGGTGCAAGTGGGGGAGTGGGGAATCAAACCCGGTTCTCACAGATTAGAGTCCGCGCACTTAACCACTACACCAAACTGGCTCATTAAATTGTGGGATTCACTGTGAAGGGAGGTAGTGATAGCCATGAGCACAGACAGCTGTAAAAGAGGGTTAGAGAGATTCATGGAGGAGAGGTCCCTCCATGGCTACTAGCCATGGTGACTAAAGGGAGCCTCCATATCAAGGCAGCAAACGTCTGAATACCAGCACTGGGATGCAACAGCAGGAGAGAGCATCAGCCTCTATGCCCTGTTTGCACTCCAGGGCAACTGGTGGGCCACTGTCTGAAACAGGATCCTGGAATCAATGGACCACTGGTCTGATCCAGACAGCTGTCTTATATTCTTATGCTGGTTTCCCAACCTGAACCAGTCCCATGGAGCAACTATTTGCCCCACTGGGGCAAACATACAAGCACAGATACGGACAGATATCCAGGCACAGAGATTTCCTTGGAGACCACCAACAGAGAATGGCTTATTTGGTGTTTGGGGCGGACACTACAGTTTGGTGTGGTGGTTAAGTGCGCGGACTCTAATCTGGGAGAACCGGGTTTGATTCCCCACTCCTCCTCCACTTGCAGCTGCCGGATGACCTTGGGCAAGTCATAGTTCTGACAAGAGCTGTCCTTGAAAAAGAAAAACTTTGGGTAGTGAAGTGCGGGGTATAAACCCCAATCTCTTCTCTCTTCTTTTACCTCACAGGGTGTCTGTTGTGGGGAGGGGAAAGGAAAGGAGTTTGTAAGCTGCTCTGAGACATCTTTGGGTAGTGAAGGGCCATGGGGTATAAATCCAATCTCTTCTTCTTCTTTTACCTCACAGGGTGTCTGTTGTGGGGAGGGGAAGGGAAAGGAGTTTGTAAGCCGCTCTGAGACACCTTTGGGTAGTGAAGGGCGGGGTATAAATCCAATCTCTTCTCTTCTTCTTCTTCGTCTTCTGGTATGTCACCCCCACAAAATGTCATCAGCTCAGATCAAGCTATTGGCTGTACTGCATCCTGAAAGCTAGTTGGTTCGTTCTATTGGGTTACTACCTAATGATCCTGGAGTTTGAGGGACTTGTAATTGTTTCCTGAAGCAAATGGTGCAGAATGACCCCTTGCCAGTGCCACTCCCAAGCACTCCGACTTATTCCGTGCACCTGACCCTGTCTGCAAGGAGGACAAGCCTGGATTAGGCATAGATTTCCAAGGCATGATCTAACTGAAAAAGGAGCTGAAAGCAGAAAGAACTTTCCCCACTAATATGGTACTATTCAGAAAGATTTGGAGATCCAAATTCTGAGACTAGAACAGGGGTCATTTGGGGGGGGGACGCGGGGGGCCGCCATCCCCCCGGCGGGTGAGGTGTGGGAGGGCGGGGCCTGGAGCTCCCTGCTGGTGCCCGCTGGAGGTCGCCGCCGGCTGTGGGGAGGACACACTTCCGGTGATGTCAGGGGGTGTGGCATATGCTAATGAGTTATGCTAATGAGTCCCCCTAGCTCTTTTTCTACGAAATGACCCCTGGACTAGAATATGGTGAGGGGGGGGGGGCAGGATGCAATTGAAAACTTTTACTGTTTGTGAGAAAAGACTAGTGCAGATAGGTAAAACAAAGCATGTTCCTTCCTTTTGCATTTTTACTGTTTCTTAAAGGTTCCCTTGCTCGAAAGCCAGTCGAGTCCAACTCTAGGGTTGTGGTGCTCATCTCCGTTTCAAAGCAGAAGAGCCAGCGCTGTCCGAAGATGTTTCGTGGTCATGTGGCCGGCATGACTAAACACTAAGGTGCACGGAACGCTGTTACCTTCCCACCAAAGTGGTACCTATTTATCTACTTGCAATTCCTTGCTTTCGAACTGCTAGGTTGGCAGGAGCTGGGGCAAGGGGTATTAACTGAACTTAAGTGTCAGATTCTGAGCTTTTACAAAAGCCCAAAACAGCAACAGATAGTCCTGTAGAGAAAACACAAAAGGGAGTTACAACAAAATGAGGGGAGCGAACACTGGGGACAGGACAGGGAAGACCCGCGTGGAGTTGTCATGGAGCTTCTGCAAAAGAAAAGTTTTCAGTTGAATCTTGGCCCCCTCCCCCGCCATGTTTCGCCTGCATCCAGCAGCCAGCAACTAGAAATCTATTGTTTAATATTAACTTGGCTCCAGCTATAAAACACTCCTCAGTTTCTCCCGGCTGCACAATTAAATCACTTGGCTGTTGAGCTCAAGTGATTAGATCAGAGCAAATACAAGGTTTTCTTCATAACATGTTTAGGCTCATCACCGCCAGGGTGTCAATCACTTGGAGACTAATACACAGTCTCCATTACCCTCTCATAGCTTGTAATAGGACTCCCTACATATGAGGACTGATGACATTTTACAAAGGTACAGATTAAGAGGGAGGTGGCATGGTGTGTATTGTGGAGACTGGCCGCAGTTCGATCGGTGAGGGTGCAGTCTGACATGATTGTATTATGGATAAGGCTACATTCTTTAATGTAAACTTCAGAGGACGGCGGAAGACCGGAAGGCCTGGCGGGAGCTGGTCCATGGGGTCGCGAAGAGTTGGACTCGACTGTGCGACTGAACAACAACAACATTCTTTAATCAGTTTAACTGACAAATGACTCAACTAAATGTTAGTTAATCGGTTAGGGGAGACTTTAGTCAGTGGGGCTGAGAATTAAAGGGCATGTTTTGCTGATCTTTAAATACAATTCTTGGTGCTTCATGTGCATTCAGAATGAATGCAAATGGTCAGTGGATATATATATGTATGCAGGGCTATTTTTCCTGCCAACCTAGCAGTTCGAAGGCAAGAAATTGCAAGTAGATAAATAGGTACCACTTCGGTGGGAAGGGAACAGCGTGCGCCTTGGTGTTTAGTCATGCCGGCCACATGACCACGGAAACGTCTTCGGACACCGCTGGCTCTTCGGCTTTGAAACGGAGATGAGCACCGCAACCCTAGAGTCGGATTCGACTGGCTTTCGAGCAAGGAAGACCTTTACCTTTACCTAGGGCTATTTTGGGGCAGGAACGCACAGGAACGGAGTTCCGGCTGGCTTCAGAGCTGGCCACACCCACTACAGCCAAAACCTCTGCATGCCTGGCTACAGAGGGAAGGCCTGGAGAGCGACACACACACCCCGGAGACTCCAAGGCGAGCAGGCCAGGGGGAGCCCTGGAAGGATCGGGAAGGAATTTAAATGCCTCCCCATGCCTTCCCCAGCCTGTCCAAGGGCCGGCTTGCCTGGGTGCCCCGCAGCCATGGGGCGCCCAGGGAAGCCAAGGGAGGGCAGTTTAAACTGCCTTCCCTCTCCTCCAAGGGCCAGCTTGCCTGGGCTCCCTGCAGCCGAGGGGCACTCGGACAAGCCAAGGGAAGGCATAGGGGTGTGGCCTAGTATGCTAATTTGGTGTGGTGGTTAAGTGTGCGGACTCTAATCTGGGAGAACCGGGTTTGATTCCCCACTCCTCCTCCACTTGCACCTGGCTGCATGACCTTGGGCAAGCCGTAGTTCTGATAAGAGCTGTTCTTGAAAAAGAGCAGTTTCTTTCAGCCCCACCTACCTCACAGGGTGTCTGTTATGGGGAAGGGAAGGGGAAGGAGTTTGTAAGCTGCTCAAAGACTCCTCTGGGTAGTGAAGGGCAGGGTATAAATCCAATCTCTTCTTCTTCTAATTAGCTGCACGGTCGGGTGTGGCCTAATATGCTAATGAGTTTCTGCTGTTGGGTGTGACCTATTATGCTAATGAGTTCCTGCTGGGCTTTTTCTACAAAAAAAGCCCTGTATATATGTATGATGGATTTAGGGGTAGTTATGCTAAGGGTGGCGTGTAAGATAGCTTTGCTGTGGCTTCCCTTTTGCTCCACCGAGCCACAGCTCCGCCCCTAAGTGTAGTTAAATGGCAGGGTATTGCATGAAGGAATGAGTAGCTTTGCTTGTTGTTTTCCACCTTGTAAAGAAATATTGCTCCTGTGATTAAAGAGTAAAGAAGTAATCAGTGAATAAACAGCAAAAAAAACCCCAACGTTTTAAATGTCACAAGATGGAATAGCCATAAGACCAGGAGATGGGATTGTGTCCCTTTTCATTATTCCTCTCAACAACGACAAATTTATTCACAGCAAAAGCTAGCACTCTAATACAACAAACTAACTCAAACAAAATTCATACAACCACAAGCATAAATGAAATGTATAAAATGCATATCAACTAGAGCATGCATGTAAAACCTGTTAAGTCCTGTAACAAATTACATCTATTCGTCTTTCACTAGGAGCTTTCTAGTCCTTAGAGCTAACCAGACAAATCTGGCAAGTTTAGCTGTAACCTTGGGGCACCTACTTTCTAGGAGGTTCTTCAGCAATTGCATCTTTTGACTAGTTGAGTAGATGTAGAGAGTGGGGGAATATCACGAAAGGGGCTATATGCCCTGCGGTCATATATAACGTGCATTAAGGTTTCGATTCCGTCATTGCAGCAGCGACATATACGATCAGCAAGGGGTTTTATTCCTCTCACGGGAGGTTGTGACGCTCATATAACTATATTCTGTATGACCCTCTTGATAGTGGTGGATACATTAGCTGAGGGAAGATCACTTTATCCCAGGTACAAAATGTGCATTGGTAGATTCTGGTACTGGGAAAGTCCAACATCCCAGCAACTGAAATGTCTGGACTGTATAGAACAAAAGGCCATTAGAATAAAAGAATACTGGGGAAAATATGTAGAGGAGGAGGTTGGCGCAAGTGGTCGCTCAGAAGGAGTCCTCAAAGACTACTGGGCCTTTGTAACAGATCTTGATTTCTGGAACTCATTTCTAGACTTGATTCCTATTCTCATCTGTCCCACACTTTCCATGATTTAATGCCCTTTGTTGTTTACTGTGTTACTTCCAGAAATCAAAATAAAAAGCCCTAGTTTCTTGAACATCATTATACTAAGCTTTTAACAAATGTGCACAATTATTCTGAGCCTTTGACCACAATATGGACATTTGTATTACAGAACTGGTGGGATGAGGAAAAGACGGTGGGCAGTCCTCCTTAGAAGACTTGTCCCGATAACTGCTAAGAAGGTATTCCCCACATCAGAAATCAACTGAACTTGCATCAGTTTGCTACATCACAAATAGGCCTCCGCCCCCTACAAGTCCAGCTACGTTTCCTGTTTCCAAGGGACCACACCTTAACCAGAATGCTGTACAGAGTCCAGCCATCGACTGGCTAGATGATAAGATAAAACAAATGAGGGCATTGCAGTGTGCTTTCACTATTCCTTGACTGCAGTCACATGATGAGAGGGCACATGCTTGATGTCAGCATTATGGCAGGGAGGGGAAATCTGAAGAAAATGTATGCATTGCTTGCTGGTGGAAGGGAAGCTTAACAATCTGTTTGTCATGGAGTCAGGGGCCATTTCCTGCAGGAGCGCACAGGAGTGGAGCTCCAGCAGTAAAGAGCCCAGGGGGCGGGCACATGCAAGAAACCCCACCCCCTGCTCCCAGCAGCCCTCAGTCAGAGCAAGAAGCAGCCAGGTAAGTTGCAGAACCCCCCCAGCCCCCCGGTCCAAAACAGTTCAGTGGCACCTTTAAGACCAAGTTTTATTCAGGTACAAGCTCTCCCTCCTCTGTGAGGACAGATCTGCACGTTCCCCCCCCCCCAATAGCTAGAAATCCAAAACAGCCCAGTGCAGCTTAAGCAGTGGGTGTTGCCTTCTGACACACTTCCGGTGATGTCAGGGTGTGTGGCATATGCAAATAAGGTATGCTAATGAGCTCCTGCACCTCTTTTTCTATGAAATGACCCCTGCATGGAGTAATGTACCCAGGTGGATATCACAGGCTGCCTTTAGAGCTCAAGTGGTTAAGACGCTGAACTACAGGCTGTGGAAGGTCAGTAGTTCAGCAGTTCGAGACCCGGGTGCCGCATGATGGAGTGAGCTCCCATCTCTAGTTCCAGCTCCTGCCAACCTAGCAGTTCGAAAGCAAGAAATTGCAAGTAGATAAATAGGTACCACTTTGGTGGGAAGGTAACAGCGGTCCGTGCGCCTTGGTGTTTAGTCATGCCGGCTACATGACCACGGAAACGTCTTCGGACAGCGCTGGCTCTTCGGCTTTGAAACGGAGATGAGCACCGCAACCCTACAGTCGGATTCGACTGGCTTTCGAGCAAGGGAACCTTTACCTTTACAATGCCATCCACGCTGTCAGAATTCATATGGGATTAGTAAAAGTCGTGATCATACAGACCAAGTAGGAGGCACAATATAGTAAAGAATTCCTAGTTGAGAGGCAAGAGTTACCATGAGCTAGAGACAGGGGAAGCAGAGGTCAGCCAAAGATGAGCTGTGGAGAGAGAAGAATATGAAGTCTTGTGGAAATGAGGACAAGGTCTCAGCTAGGGGTGTCCCCAGCTAAGCAGAGTGAATAAATTTTCATAAAGGAAATACATAGGTGGTTGTTCAAGTTTTCAACCACATGGGTGACCTCTGGGAGTTATTACCGTAGAAAGGCTCTGTACAGAGTGCTGACCAATGCCCTGTACATTTACTCGGAAATTACTTGTCCGATTCCCCATGCATTCGAATAAATCCACGTTTGAAGAACAAAGTAGAGTTTATTATAAAGCGATGATAGATCAGAACACAAGCATTGTTAGGAATAACTACAAACCCTCGAAGGGAACATAATAAAGGAACTTTGAACCAGGTGAGGACCAATGAGTCCACTTCCTGCTGGCGGGAAGATGGATAAAACGAGCGCCCAATTCCTTGGGAACACAACGGTTCTGCAACATAAACACTAGTTCAGTTCCCAGGCATGGTATACATAATAAGCCAAGCAATGCCATCACTCTATCCCACCTCCAGCTGGTTGACCTTGAGCAGTTCCGCAGATGTAGCAGCAAAAGAGTAAACACCTACACAGGAAAATACAAGGGGGATGGGCAGGGTGCAAAGTAACACAGAAAATGAATACAGCATCTTATGGCAGCTTGCTGACATTACTTCACTATGGTCATTGGGGGCATGCTCCCAGATAAATGTTCTTAGGGCTGTAGTAGAGTTTTGGTGGATATGAAAATACGTTTTTCTTCTGTTCATTGCTACAAAGAAACTACAGTGTACTATCTGAGGTAACTGTAGATCTACAGATAAGGATGGCATAAGCAGAGTTTCCAAGTCTACTATATAGCCCCAGAAGCTCTATATTAAAACTCACACCATTTACTATAGTTTAAGAAGAAGTGGGGTACAAGATTCCAGGGGTCCTAGTCATCTTGGGAGGCCTGGAGAACCAGGCAAGGGGGAGGGGGAGGGGGGCTGCCTCTGGGAGTGCATCTATCCATCTCGTTTTGCTTTTGTGCACGAGAGTGAAGGAGCAGGCATGAGTGACACAGTAGGGTCCCAGCAACCTACAGAAAAAGTATCCTGCCTCTTTAACAGAGGTTTAATGGGCTATTGTTTACCATACCTCTGTGTCATGAAAAGCTTCAACTGTTCCTTTCCACACATGGCATTCCCCCCCCCTCCAGGTGTATTTTAGCTCGCCTGTGGAGCCAAATGGACCCTATGCGGCTTCATATGGCCCCAGGGCTCCCAAGTACTTACCTTAATTTGGCGGGGGATGTATAGTTCTTTGCGGGACCATTCCCACAGGGAAAACACAGGTGCTGCACTATTCCGTCGCCCAGACATGACGTAGGCACGTAGCTGGGCGACGCTCTAGCAATGGGGCTGGAAACTCGATGGTACCATGGCTTACAAGCCATGGCTGCATGGCTTAAACTGAGCCGTCTGAAATTGAATCTGACGAAGATGGAGGTCCTGTGTCTGAGTCAAGGCTGTCTGGAGTTAGGGATCCCAGTCCCGACTTTTGATGGGGCGCCATTGGTGCAAGCA